>NC_143262.1:55956363-56259393 GCF_984573655.1 Nuphar pumila
TTACTGGTAAGGATTTCTAAAACCTCATTTTTATATTATTTATTCCAAATTTCAGCTAAAGGTCCCATTAAAATCTATATTCAGTGATTATTTCACAAAGGATTCTCGAAAACTTTGCCAATTTGCTAAAAGTATTTGTTGATTCCAATATTTTACTGCACAAAAGAATCACCTAAGATTACCTTTAGTATTCTTTTCAAAAGGGTGAAGTTTTTTTGTTTAAAAAAGCAAAATTAATAATTTCTTCCCTGTTGATCAACCAAAAGGATGAAAGAAATATCCTAGGAATGATTAGCAAAGAAATTTCAATGATATTGAAAAGCCAGAAGCGAATTGGTATTGATCATGGTTATGGCACATGTTTAAAGAGGACTTTTTGACAATCAGGCAGTGGAAATATCCTGAGCAATAAAAGAATCCACTCAATCCATATCTCCTCAGTCATTTAAGCTATAATCAAATATCTGCAAAAGGGATCTCTCAATCATTGTCGAGTTGAAGGCTGGTGAATGATTTTAGATCTCCGGGGCCAAAGAAGATTTGGATCATCTCCAAGATGAAGAAGTTTGTGACGGATCCTTCCAGGGAAAGTTTAGATCATCGTCAAGATGAAGGCGAATGTGATGAACCTCCCGACAATCCCTAAAACATATTTGATTTCTGCTATTATCTAAAGATTTTTAACCAATGAGCCAATATCATCAGTATAATTCCTGAGACAAAGAAGAATAGAAGCATCTCCAAGATGAAGGAGTTTGTGACGTACCCTTCCTAGAAAAAAGAAAAGTTAAGACATCTCCAAAATGAAGGATGATGTAATAAACTCCTAGCCAAAAACCCAAGAAAGATTAATGACTCAAAAAGAGTGCAAAAAGATCATCATGGAAAAAACACTCAGATATCAAACTGCCAAAATTGCCAGAAATCGTCTTTTCTTATGCGAAATTCTTCCATCAATATCTTTTCATTTACTTGCTTTTATGAAATTGAGAATATTTTTTTTATTTTCATATCAAGGAAGTAGAAAGCTTCTTTGAAGAAACCCAACGACATTAAAATTTGAATCTCACTCTAAAAATTGGGGAGTTAACCTCGTTGAAGGAAGTACTCTAGGTAAAAGAGGGAATGTTTTTCGCATATACGTGTACATTCTCAAGCTTTTGGATCAACTATAATTTCATCTTATTGGCAAAATTTTCTAGTTATCCAAAAATGAAATAAATGCTCAATACCTATTTTGATGCAACCTAACAGGGTTTACATTTTCAAAAAGAGTTGCTCACTCCTCGAGGTATTTTCACCCGCTTAGGATAAGGGTTAAACCTAAATTTTTCTGCAAAAGGTCATCTATTTTAAAAGTTGATTTTGTCTCAGTAATGAGATGCCCAAGATCAATCCTTTTTCAAGCTTTAGGGAACCCCCTTTATTCCTTTCACAAACCCCTCTCGGATTTGTTCGTCCAAACTTCAAAGGTCCCATCATGGCTTCTTTATTCGAGGATTCTGTATGGTCGTCCCCTTTCAGGTTAAGGGTTAAGCCTGAACCTCATTTTCCCATGAGGTATCATCCCTTTCAGGTGATGGGTTAAGCCCGAACCTCATTTTTCCATGAGGTATCGTCCCTTTTAGGATAAGGGTTAAGCCTGAACCTCATTTTTTCAGGAGGTATCTTCCGTTTAGGTTTGGGTTAAACCCGAGCCTCGTTCCGACGAGGATCCTCATTTCGACGAGGTAGTTCTCTCAGTCCCATCATGGTTTTTCCCGTTTTGGAATCCATGCCCTTCATATCAATCCAGGAAAGAATTGTACTTGAGCTTCATCTCACTAGGCATTTTCCAAAAATGTTCCATCAGAGTCCTCACATATTCCTTCCCATTCAGGTAAGGGTAGAACTTGAAATTCATCTTGATATATCTTCGTCTTATCCAAGTTAAGGGCTAAACCTGAATCGTTCCAAAAAGCTTATCTTGTCTCACCCATGAGACTAGATCAAAATTTCTATTTTCACCATTTTGGGATCTTCGTCCCAAAGTTCTATCGTGATTTCCTCATTTTCTGCTATCCAGTTATATCATTTGCAAGGATTTCGTATCCCTGAAGCCATTCAGGATAAGGTGTTAAACCTGAGAATAATGATTTCAAAATAATTCTTCCATACCCGGTTCAGATTTTTTGACTGAGGCATTTTTCAAAATTTGGAGTGTTTTCTTTGCCACTAAACTCGGCTTTCAACCGGCTTAGTAGCAAAGAGGGGCATCTGTGAACACCCCAAATTTTTCAAAATTTTGTAAAAAATATTTTTTTGCCTCTGGCCCCCATTTTCTGAATAATTGAGTCAGTTCTAAATCTAAATTCTAGTTATTTCTTGGATTCATTGGAATCCAAATCCATTTTCTATATCTGACTCAATTTCGAATCCGGATTCAGTATCAAAATCCAAAGTTGAGCCTCGTTATCCAATTTTTTTAATTGAAATTACAAAAATACCAAAAATAATCTTTAAAAGGCTCAGTCAGTCCGTCTGGTATCCATTTGGATCCACTATTCTATATTTCTCAATTCGAGATAAAAAACTCAAATATTTCCTCAAAACTCAAGATCCAAACCCGTTTTCTGAAGAAATTTCCAAAGAATAACCTGAATTCTCAGAAAACTCTTCTTTTGTAAATATTTATAAATTTTGCAAAAATAGTTTAAAGTCCTTCATTTTCTCATAGTTTTTAGAGTTTTATTTCAAAAACACAAAAAAAAAATGTAAAAAATATAAAGAGAAAAGGATAAGAAATAGAAAATAGAAAAGAAAATACAAAAAAATGGCCTTTTAAAGCCCTTTTTGAAAATCGGATTTTGTGAAAACCACTCTTTTGAGAAAAGCTTTTGAAAGGACCTCTATTTTGAAAATTCTCAAAAGTTGGAGGGGCCCGATTTACAATTTTTCTAACGGTCTCTTAGTATAAAAAGAGACCGCAGGGGATCGAGTTTTTCTTCGCGTTTCACCTCTCCACCTTCGATCAAGGATCACTTCATCTGATCCCCTTCGTCCCTCTGCCTCCTCTTCTTCTCCTTCCTCTCTATGAGGCCTCCTCTGCAAGAGCTGAAGAGCGATCTCTCAAGATACCTCATCTACAGTTGTTTGAAGGAGATCAAAATCCTCTGCAAACAAGGTAAGAATCTCTTTCTCTCGTCTCTCATTTTCGATTTCCTTTGCTCCTACCCCCACTAAAGCACTACCGTGATATCAGTTTTGCATATAGCAAGCATTGATTCACACAGATTGTGCAATATCAACGGAATGAGCAATTCTAACATTTGTTTTCGGTTTATCCATTTGATTTTGTCAAAATCTTTGCGGTTCTAATTTTTGTTCACATTGTTAAATATGGAATCCCCTCACGATTCACTATATCATTTCCTACATTTTCCTCTTTATGCTCTATGTTTCAGTACATCATTGTTTCCTTTCTTTCAATGAAGCCTTATATGTCTATTTCAGTTAAATCTCATCTACTGCTTTACGTTTAAAAAAAATAGCTCCCATAACGACATCTGATCTGATCCAGTATCAGATCGGGTTTGTTATGTGGAGGACTTCAATTGATCGCATAACTTCTTGTTTTTGTGATTTCAATCACCTTGCTAACTTCATGTTCTGAATATTTCTTTGCCGTAATCATCACCATTTTTTTATCTACTTCTGCATCATATTTCATTTCTTAGCATCAAAGTTCATCTGATTCCATTATATTGCTGATTGTTCGTGGTTATCTTATAGTTTTTTTTTTTAAATGTTCATCATCGCATCATCATCATCTCTTTTATTGTGATTCTTGTGGCATCATATGACTGTCGTTGTTCATCATGTATTCCATTTTTCATTTACATAAATCAATTTAGGTATGCTCTGTAAAATCGGTCTAAATTTGTGTTTCATCGACTAATCCATCAGTAACCCAGCATTGCGTTTATCTTTATTTTTGTAGCCTAGGCATTTCTTAGAATCTGTAATTTGTTGGTTTTTCTTTCTTCTGTTTTTGTTTCGTTTTGATTTGCATCATCCCATATAAACGACACCACCCCAAACCCAGTATAGTCAATCCCTGTGTTTTCAATGTCTTGTTAATAATGGGCTGTTGTTTATAAGAATCATGCATCATCATGAGCACATATTCACCGTATCTTGTTTCACTTGACATCATTCGTATATGCTAGAGCCTAATCCCTTGCCTGTAAGCAATACTTGACAAATCCGCTCCCAAATCCAGATCATGATTAGAACAACACCCAGCGAATGGTCTGGATTCCCTGTGGAGGTGAGCCTAGCGATGACTTACTCTTCTCCAAACCATGATCTAGCAAACTGGGCTCACTAGGCACCAAGCGGGAATTGATACTTTGTATGCCTGAGCAGCAAAAATCAGCTCGTTGTTAAGAATGACAAGAGTCCAATGTTTGGGATGGATCTGCTAGTCGGTTCTACATATTGCATTTGGAAGATTGACATTCATTTTTTATTATTATTATTATGCATTCCCACTTCACTTGCTACAAATGCCTATTTCACCTGCCACCTAGCTTTGGCATAAATTGGTATGAATTTGTACCTGTTGTAGCCCCCAACCTCATTCACCTACATGTTTAGATCACCATAGTATTAGGAATTTTGCATCACTATGATATCTCATCATCGGTGCATTTCTTCTTCTCTCTCTCATATATATATATATATATATATATATATATATATATATATATATATATATATATATATATATTGATGGATTTAGCTTATAATAAAGTGATGAATTGTGTCTGATGCCTGTTGAGCATCGTTAGTTTGAATGACAATAAAGGATTACTCTCAGTTATGAGGAATCATCAGTTGGATTCACAATGAAAGATGGGTATCCATCCCTTGGCGTGTTGCCTTCCACCTCTTCCCTAACATTCGTTTCACTGCCCTGAGGTTCTTTTTATGGAATAATCATAGTCCCAGAGTCATTTTTTTTTATATATATGGTTTGTTATCTTATAATTGATATGATTTCGTATTTCATTTTAGTCAGTGGGTCTGCACTTCTATCAGATTAAAACAACTCCCTTGAATACTCGGTATGATTTCTAATTCTGGGAGCAGAGGATTTTGTCTTTTCATCAGATTCTTCCTTCAGCAGGATGAATCCAATGGCTCAAGTGAGTTTATTATAATCCTATCCTTTCTCATCATGATGTTTTTCCTGTAATAGGACATAAAGGGATCTCTTCAGCATTTACTTATATGTATCCTAGCATGAGGATGTTCGAAAGGGCGGTAAAAAGCTTCCTCTATATCCTCCCCATTTCCCATATCTTCCACCTTCAGCATCCATTATTACTTCCATAAAGTTTCAACCCATCCATCTGCAAGTGGCACTATTCACCCTATCACCACACTTTCCCTGCCATTCCACAAAATGAATCTGTCAGCAGCAAGCTAATGGAAGAGCTGGGGCACCAGATGCAAGATCCTGTGGCAACACATAATGGTTATCTTCCTTCTTGGTGTAGCCGATCGGTGATAGCGTGTTCATCCCTGTTTTCTTTTGCAGCAAGAAGGAAATATTTTCAGCTGTGTGTGTCAGGTCTATCAAGAAACATCAATAGAAGTTAAGCACATCAGATGAGTTCTAATGATGCTAATATTTCGAATGGGAGATCATCTGCTAGTTGTGTTCCAAGGAAAAGTTCCATGTCCACTAAAGCCAAATAAGTTGTTGCACAGATAAATTATAGGCTACGCCTGGGCTCCAAAATCAGTGAGGTTGTCAGAGGCAAGGAGGATGCTCTCGCATTGATCAGACTCTTAAAAAATGAAGGCTACATTCTTGTAGAACAAGAAGGAAGATGTTGTGTGACATCAAAAGAAGGATGTACTCCAACAATAACCCACTTCACTTACTTCCTGCAAAAGTTATTGTTCACCTCACTACATCCCAGTTAACCTATCCCCTATCATCCATTTTTACTCACTTGTATTTATATTTTGCATCATATGACACTACATAGCAGCATCACTATCTCCTTCCATATTTTCTGCATAATACCCCACCTCATATGTTGAGGGAAGTATCAACCTCCCTCCGAAATTGTTCAGTTGCCTCCTCATTTCCCTGTCATCTGTTAAACAGCATCATCATACACTCCAACCCAGCCCCCCCTGCTTGGCTCAGTCATGAGTACTCACCACTAGCTCAATCTGACTATGGTTAGTAGCTTATCGCACAGAGGTATATCTTACCTCACCCATGCTTGTTACCTTCATCCACTGTGCCAGTTCCACTCAGCATATCTCCACTTGTCTTAGTTACTTCCCTATACATAGAATTACATATCCACTATTGTCCACTGTCATATTACCAACAACCACATACCACATACTTGTTGCCATGCTGCAGCATACCCCTGCTGCCCATCCCATTATAGTAGTCATCTGCTAACGACATTGTTCATTTGCTTACCTCACTGCATTTCCATCCATTGCACTCACATACACTCCATCTCCAATAGCACATTGTTCATATATGCATACCCACCTTACTTTCACAGAAACCTTCTGTTAGCAGTTTTATTTCAGCTCATTTGCATGTTATCATTTTTATTTCCTGCACATGTTGTAGTCGTCCCATTTTTCATACTACTTATACCTTATAATTACCTCTATCTGCCATATGCTACAACAACTCTCCACAACACTTTCCAACACATCACTTGCATCATCTTTATCACATTCATTGCTCCATCATCATCATGTGTTGTGATAATAGCACCAAACCATTAGCTTAGGATACCCTTCATATATTTCAACATTTATTTTCATCATTAGGATATTGTATGTACATCTTAATATTCATTCCTCACTAGTTTGATATACACCTCAGTGTATATTTTAACAATGCATAGCATTTTCATCGGTATAAAATACATGCATGAGCATTTCATTAATTTAATATATATATTTTCTCATCACTGAATTTTTCATTTTAATGCAAAACATATGTATGAATCTTTGATCATTTGCTTTTCAGATTCAACATTATATTTTGCAAATTTCCTTCTCTGTGCATCTTTCACTTTGTGCTAAACTTGAAATTTTGCAAAAATTAGGCAGAAAATATTATTTTCCTTCTTAGTTTGGGAATTTGAATTTTAATTCCATTCAAACTTGTAATAGCTAGATGATCAATGAGAATATTTACATTTCCGGTCTTAGATAGAATGTATGAGCATGTGTTTCTCTGGAATAAACTGTTTCATTTTATTTTCTCTTTTATTTCAAAAATTCACGAATAGAAACACGAATGGCACCTGCACCATTCTAACAAGAGGTAATTAATCCTAAGCAAATGATTCACATTGATGGCTATAGTCAAAAGATGGACAATAGTTAGGATTTTTATCTTTTATGGAATAACATTGGATCCACACATGATCTCTTTCAAAAATTATCATATTTTTTGAATTTTTCTTCCTTTATCAGAGTTTAACTTGAAATTAACTCAAAATATATATCAATCGCCATAGTCAGGATATATTGAGAGTTAATTTCATTTTAAACTCTATAAAGGCACTAAAATGTGTTTTATTCTTCATCTAAATTTAAATATAGATTATCCTATAATACATTTTATGACCATAGTCAGAAATGTATTATATCTTCAATCTTATTTCAATTCTCTTAAAGAATAAAATATGCTTTTTCAGTTCAATTTTTAAAATCTTTTAATTCATTTTATCATTTAAGGTAGAATTACATTATATTTTTCAAATTATTTCAAATTTTCATCAAAAATCCAAGTGATTTTGAGATAATTCTTTAAATATCTTCTTCATTTATTAAATCAATCTTCAATTCATATTCAAATTCATCTTCCTGTTCTCAATTCTATTTTTCAAAATTCAAAATTCAAAATATTCTAATTTCAAAATTCAATTCAAACTTTGAAAATTCAAATTCATTTCTATTTTCAGGATTCGATTTTAAATTCAATTCAATATCCCATAATCGAGATCCATCTTCTAATTCCATATTGGATTCCAGATTTCAAATCCAATTCCATCTTGAATTCCAGATTTAAAACCCAGTTCTATCTTGGATTCCGGATTTCGGATCCAATCCCATCTTGGATTCCATATTTCAAATCCCATTTCATATTGGATTCCATATTTCAAATCCAATTCCATCTTGGATTCCAGATTGCAAAATCCAAATTCATCTAGGATTCCATATTTCAATCCAATTTCATCTTGAATTCCAGATTTTCAAATTCAATTCCATATTGGATTCCAGATTTTCAAATTCAATTCCATATTGGATTCCAGATTTCAAATCCAATTCCATATTAGATTCCAGATCGCAAAATCCAAATTCATCTAGGATTCCAGATTTCAATCCAATTCCATCTTGAATTCCATATTTTCAAATCCAATTCCATATTGGATTCCAGATTTCAAATCCAATTCCATATTAGATTTCATATTTAAAACCCAATTCTATCTAGGATTCTAGATTTCAATCCAATTCTATCTTGGATTCCATATTTTCAAATCCATTTCCATATTGGATTCTAGATTTAAAATCCATTTCCATATTGGATTCTAGATTTAAAATCCAATTCCATCTAGGATTTCAGATTTCAAATCTAGTTCCATCTAGGATTCCAGATTTTAAATCTAGTTCCATCTAAGATTCTGATTTTTAAATCCAGTTCCATTTTCCAAGTTGATTTTCAATTCCAAACTCAATTCTATTTTCAAATCCCATCTAGATTCCAAGATTCCAATTTCAAATTCTATTTTTCAAAAACCACTTTCAAATCTATTTCTCTAAGTCTAAATTTAATTTTCAAATCAAAAATTCCTATTTTAGGTCCTGAATCCAAAAAAACTCAAGACCAAAGATCCCTTTTCAAAATCGATTCTTGAAAATCGATACAAATTCAAAGTTCATCTTGACTTTAAAATTTCATTTTTTTAAATTCTATCTCAGTTCTAACTCTCTTTTTCTCTTTATTTCTTAAAATTCTAGATTTATTTTCAAATCTCTGATTATTCCAAGACTTGGAATTTCAAGTCTCTTCTTTCAAATCTCTTTTAAATCTTAAGTAAGATTCAAAATCTAACTTTTTCAAGTCAATCTTTAAACTTTGTAAATTCATTTTCTTCAAAATCACTTGGAAAAACCAAAAAAATTCTGAATTATTCTCAAAAGCATACATCTCTGCATTTGCATTTCACAAGCATGATTCTTTGTGCATTTTTAGACTTAGAATAAATTCTTAGACAATATTTAGGCAAAGCAAAAGGCATAAGTTCAATACTTGGTTCGATTACCCCTGGTAAAGGCGCCAGGAACGGTCGAACCTCGTACCGACGAGCGAATACTGTCTCTCCATTTTCCCATAAATTTTCAAAAACAGAGGCAAATAATTTTAAAATATTTTCAAAATTAAGGTTAAGTGAGACCTTTGCAAAAGAGTTCCTCTCTCTTCTTTTCTATCTTTTATTTCCCTTCAAAAAGGGAATAGAGGCTAGAGAGGAAAAGGAATAAGAGGAAAAATTTTGCAATGATCACAATATCCCAGACACTCACACATGTTTCTAGGTGTCCCTAGAACCTTTGGACCAAAGCCTTTCAGTTTTGTACTGAAACTATGCCCAAAACTCTTACTAGATCCAAACTGCACCTACCTAATTTAGTCATTTAGTCTTGTTTCTCCCATTTTGACTAACCCACAACTATGAGAAATTATAGACCTCTTTCCCATAATGTCTAGCAAAGTTTTGCACCCCTGACATGTGTACCATAAGTCCCACGATTAAAGAATTTCAAGTTTGATCCTCTTGAGTCTTTCAGGCTCAAATTCTAATTCCCTTTTGTCAAAAATTTGAACCTACTTTTTGGGCCTTTATCCAAACATCTCGTTTCAAAAATTTTGGATGGTCTAAAAGAGTGGCATCAGTGAAAATACATCCAATTGGATCATCCACCCTCCATCATTGATAAGATGGAAGAAATCCACCAGCATGTAGTACAAGCGTGGGTGATTGTCGAATAAGTACAAGCTGAATTTTTTCAGCAAGGGTAAGAGAGCATGGAGTAAGGCAACCACTAGGAGTGCATATAGTGATCAATTACAAACCTCATAGGTCGCATCGAGGCCCTCCTACTCAACATACTAGGGCACCCAGGCCCTTAGGGCCTCGTATTCACTGGTGGATGCATGGAAGGACTGGACGACTTGATTTTGGGAGAGCCGCCTCACAACTTTGCATAAGGTATGGATAAGAAATCTCATTTTGAAGTACTTTCCTTTCTAGGTGAGAACATGCAAGAGTAAGTTTTTAAACTCAAGTACTTTTTTACTTGTTATAACATGCCATTCGAGGCACAAGTTATCGAAGTGGTCACCTACCTTGAAGGTGGTGCCCTTCGATGGTACGAGTGGTTGGGTCTTATACACGAAAAGCCCTCTTGGGAAGAGTTTGTGGATCAAATCATGGAGAGGTTTGGGCCCATGGTATTATGAATCACCATGTGAAGCTTAAAAATCTCAAGCAACAATGCAACTTGGACGAGTACCAAGTGGAATTTGAAAACCTTTGCACTCTTGTGCTCCAATTCGATTGTAAGATCCATAAATTTCTTGAAATTTTAATCAAAATAAAGAGAATTTTGTGTGGCAAATTCAAGTTATGAAAATATTGATAAACTAAGTGACTTAATATGTAATGACCTAAAATTCTAACCCAAAAATATGTGTCAATTTTTTTTTTAAACACAGCAAAAATATTCTTTTAGTTTGAGTCAAACAAGTTGAGCGAGTTACAAGTATTTGGAAAAACGAATCACACCATGCAAAAATTGAAGTCATTTATTCAATAATTAAATTATTCACAGTTAAACAATCAAAGTAATAGACATTAAAAATAACCAATGTCAATGACATTAAAAATGACCAATGTCAATGACATTAAAAAAAAAGAACAGATGGTTTGGATGACACCCTATAGCATTCCCGCAACTGCTCTGTAGCTCATTATGCCGCATCTATAAAATAGTAATATTAGTGGGTCAGACTCTCCCCCGAGTCTCACTAGGAAATCACATATACATGCATAAACAAGTATGCAAGTCAATAATTAGTCATCTAAATCATTTAAATAACTATAACAATTGAGTTCAAGAAAACACTTTGTTAACACATATCATGATGTAACAGTAGTATCATCATCAAAAGCATCAAAGATATGAGTATAAATAGAACTCCATAAAACCTAAAATGAGTCTATTCAACTAATGCTTTGTTTCACTTGCTTACAGAGAGACTGTCTCAAGTATACGAGAGGTGCACACATGCAGCTATTAGATCACTACATGAGTTTGGAACCCCATACGCGTCTTATAAAGTCATACCACATGTCTTAGCATTCTATGCATTCATTGCATCACATGCATACCACTCACATGCTAATCATCATGGAAACATGCAGTATATCATAAATACAAGTTGAGCATTATATCCCAAATAACATATTAATCATTATAGGCATCTATGCCCAAACTGTTTTCTCCATAACCCAAGGATTTTCTAGAAATCCATATGCCATTAACATGGCTGCCATACATCATGGCAATCACCATCTGAGAATTTCTCAAAAAGTACATCTGTATGTCTGAGATAACTTCACAAGATCCCAAAATTTTAGGGTTATAGTTTAGGAGAAAATAGATCAATCATTCGGGTCTTATGGGTTAACACACCATGAACCCGTATAGTGCATTGCAAGGCTTTCCCAAGAAATCACAAGCATGAATAAAATTAAATTTCAGAGTTAATAACAATGCAAATGCATATTTAGATTCACAAATACAAAAATCTAACATGTTGTATGAAGAGGAATTCAGATCATCCCATAAAATAAAATCACAGATTTCATAAAATCCTTTTTTTCTAAAAAATGAGGCCTCCACATATCAAATCATGTAACACGGGTAGGGATTCATTTAGAAATCATTTCAACCCAGTAATTTCATATCCAATCTAATATAGATATCATCAAACACATGTTAAGCATGTATTAAAATGAAGCATGACATATAAATAAAGCCCAGTAGGCCATATTTTCATAAAAAGGTTCCCATAAACCCTAATCGGGTAACCTACATGAATTTATTTTCTGTGTTTGCTTCCAGCTATACATAAACATATCAAATTCAAGATAAATCTGACATGAATCATCGTGTATATGAACAATAATATAAATCTAACAGAACAATTACTATAAAAATAAGTTTTCAAAAAGAGGCTTCAAAACCCTAATATCAATTTTCCAAACATAGGGTGTTATTTTCTTTTATTTATTTATATTAATTTATCAGTTCAATATCAGATTTAATATAAACATGTTTAATAATATATTGCACAAATAAATTAGAGTTTATAAGTCCCAAAAAGGCAATTTTCAAAAAATAGGGCTCCAAACTCTAAAAACATTTTTTTCTTATTTAATATTTATTTTATTTTCTTAATTGCAAATTCTCTCATAAGCACTTCAATCTCATTTGAGCCTAAATAATAGACTTTACATGCTTATTAAAACCATCAAGAATAATTTTAAATAATTTAAATCAACAACTATATTCTTTGCAATTAAAACACAATTTTTGTGGCATTTCTCAAAAACCTTTTCACAAAAAACATGTGACATATTAGATAAAGTTTTAAAAACCTATATGAAATCAGTATTAGAATGAAACACATGTCACACACTGATTTAAATTAATTTGAACAAAAATAAATAAATTAAAATTATCACATATGCAATCTCTACATATAGATTTTGGTTTTTGAGGCTTTTTCTCAAAAATGTTTTTCACAAAACCAATTAACAATGATATTTTCAAAAGAAAGTTATATGCAATCAGATTTAGTGTCTCGAGCCGATCTTTCGGAATGGGGCATGTGCAGTGCGGAGCTCTACTGAGTGAAAAATGCATTGAGTGTAGAAACACGCGGTATGCGTTCGCTTGATCGGTGACGTGCGGTGGTAGCATAGCATGCGATAGGCATCAGTATCATCGTTAGTGCATCGCTGTGTGGTGGCATAGATGTAGAGCGTTGTTTGGTTAAGCAGTGCCAGTAGATCAAAGGATGTTGCCTTCGAAGATTTGGTTAAGGACCTCTCGGCTTGCAAGAGTATCCCACGCATAGCGGTTGGATGCACTGGAGTGCGTGTGGGTTAGGGCTAATTCTCCCAAGGATCACATTAGGTGATTCCAATCGAGTATGGTGACTCGAGTCTAGGTGAGTGAATGCCTAGGCACCGGTGAATGAGTCTGGGTGGTGCTCTTTGCTATAGTGTTCAATCATCAACTGGCCTTCGGATTGGGGATCACAAGGTCTTGTTTCTTCAGTGACGAGGTTTTGCTATGTTGTGAGTATGGAGGTGCAATACACTTCATGGCACACAAGGATAAGGCAAAGCTTGTGCTTCTTTCGAAAGTGATAGCTGGTATGAGACGGCTATGCACTAAGCGGCATGGACTACATGGAATGAGCATTTAGAAATGCGCTTGATCAGCTTCCGCTAGGCAGTTGCCCACGGGGTGGTGCATAGGGCCAATAAAAATGATTCAACACATAGAAAGGTGTTGATACGTATCCTTTGACTATTAGGCTGGCTAGCTTGGCGCATCGCGGGTTTGTGAAGCATTCTATGCCCGTGACAGAGCGATAAAACGACTTGTGGTGGTAAGGAAGGACTGTCACGCCGCACTGGCTTATTGAAAAAAGTAAGCCTGCGACATTTAATATGCATCAACATATATCATAGTAATATGCAAGAAGCACCAATATGCCTTTCTAGCACACTTACAGCTGTAATCAAACCAAAATAAACCAATACAAGAGTGTTGAGGTGTACCGCCCCGGATTTCCAAAACAATACTTGGTTAAAAAATCATGGATTTTTTTTCTTTGCAGTAGAATTTAGAAAAGATTTTTAGCAGCAAAAATAGATGATAATGAGTCATCATTTTTAAAAAATGCTGAGCAAGTCACAGGTATGTGGCAAAGCACTCATTGACCACCAAAGTGTTCCATTTATCAAAATGAGTTGTTTATTACAAACATCACTGCTTGAAAAAGCAATATTTTATGAATTTAGTTTTATAAATGAAAAGGTTCAACAATGTATAGAGAAGCACTAGAACTTGATACTGCCTTGCTCTACATATCGCATCACATGTTTAATACTTGTATCCCCCATTAAATAGGGTTTGTTGGTCTGGTAGGAAAACATTCAAATTCAAAGCAAGTATAAACTGTGAAAATACAAGAAGCCACTTAGGGCCGCAATTTGAAATAATGTCACTCAAGTCTTTATGACTTAGTGTATATCATGAAAGCCTCCTTTCATAGTTGAAACATCAAAGCTCAAGTCTCCACGACTTGACATCTCGATATCCCATGAATCTAAGCGAGAGCTCCTTGAGCTTAGCTTAGTCATGCAGATACAATACGAGTCCTTTGCCTTATCAGTCCAATTGTATACCAATCTCAACACCTTTCACAAGGTTATGCATGAATCATCAGAATAACGCACATTCATTCATTCATTCATTTATTCATCATTGAACGTAGAACTAATGCATTATTTCAATATTAACAATTCACCCCCTAGTACGTGGGAGAAGCTTGAACTTTGGCATCAATACGACATTTTGAGGGTTTATTATGCTATGTATTTTGGATACCCTAGAGGCCTGATGACCCTGTCCATGGTGGGACAGTAGTCAGAACTCATACTGAGATAACCACACTAGGCCATTTCAGATGCCTTTTTCTACTGCAGTAGTGGAGTTCAATTCTTAGATCTTAAGGATAACCCAACCTCCAAACCTCCTGAGTGAAGGGAGGTCCCTTGAATTCTTTGGTTCATAAATAATTCATGTCACTCATGGCTGCACCGTCACTGTTTGCCATGGTGAGCATAAGTCCTGAAGGAGTTCAGCAACATAATCGTTCTTATAGGACTTTGAATGCCACTTGGGTAAACTAGTGCATTCTACATTAAGAAAAATATGTACCCCAACCCCATTCAGTATTCCGAAACACGAGCCACATGTGTAATCTAGGGACTACCGTTAAGTTTTATTCATATGCATACAAGACCTCGTTCTCGGCATCTACTTCATTCGTGAGTGTCTCACCCCTTTCGGGTGGATAACCAACTTCGACACAACAACCCTTACGAGTCTTATTGTATAACAGTGTTTTACATGGGCATGCATAGACAACAATCACTTTGGATCGACTACTCAACGTATGTAGCCACAATGAGCATTGGCCTAGTCAAGGCACAATGACTACTCTGACACATCAACCCTTATGAGTATAATGCCCTTGAAGGCGGAGGTGAAATAAGCCATTCAAGCCAAATTCCGACAACAGGGGCATCATCGTGCCATTCAAACTAGCTCAAACAAGTATTTTGCCAAAAAATTTGGCAGCACTTCCTTTGTTTGACAGAGGAAGCGCGACGATCCTTTTTACTTATAGAAAGTAACTTATCAAAATTTTGGCAGCACGTTCTTTGTTTGACGGAGGATGTGCTATGCTCTTTCTAAGCTCGATGAGCATCTTTCAGAAAATTGGCAGCACGTTCGCTCTTTGACGGAGTAAGTGTTATGCTCTTTTAAGCTTGGTGAGCATCTTTTAAGAAAAATTGTCAACACTTCCTCTCTTTGATGAAGGAAATGCTACGCTTAATCAGTGATAGATATGTACCATTGTGCATACTTTGCATCTATCATGGTTCATTGGAACCCCAAGCCTTAGTTAGGCTATGCGCAAGTGACTTAAGTATTTACGTAAAAGTGGTTTTGCACAAAAAGTGAAACCTTTTTAATAGAGGTTTTTTTCACCAATCAAAGTCTTAATCGATGATGGGCATATAAAATCACATTTGGTGATAGGAGTGAATCTCTATTTGTATGCTTACTTATGAGCAACTATATGTAATATAAGCAAGAGCTTATGCATGATATAACATAACAACATAAGTAAAACATATGTAAGGTTTGGTTGGTGAAATCGAACTAAATAACTTGCAGAAAGAAATATGTATATATTTGTGAAAAGCAAGAGCTTTGGCACCATTCGGCATGATGACAATCTCAAATGCATAAGCAAATACATATATGTTATGAAAAGCAGAAGCCTTGGCACCATTCGACGAGATGACAATCTTAAAAGTATAAGAAAATACATATATATTATTAAAAGCAGAAGCCTTGGCACCATTCGACGAGACGACAATCTTAAAAGTATAAGAAAATACATATATATTATTAAAAGCAGAAGCCTTAGCACTGTTCAACGTGACAATAATCTTAAAAGCATAAGCAAATACATATATATTGCAGAAAGCAGAAGCCTTGGCACTTTTCAGCACAATGACAATCTCAAAAAGTATAAGCAAATACATATATATTATAAAAAGCAAGAGCCTTGGCACCGTTCGGCGCGACGACAATCTCAAATGCATAAGCAAATACGTATATATTGAGAAGAGTAGAACTTTGGCACTGTTTGGTGCACAAACCTACCCAAGCTAAGCGGTGGTGCTCTAACTAGCATATCATCTATATACAAGAGAAAAATAATATAACAATCATCAAACCTATTAAGGTAACAACAATGGTCTATTTGACATCTCATGAATCTGCGGTTACACATGAATTCATCAAACTTTTTATACCACTATTTAGGGGCTTGCTTCAAACCATAGAGGTTTTTATATAGCTTGCACATAAGCGCTTCCTTATCCTACACGGTAAACCCTTTTGGCTGCATTATGCAAATGTCTTCTTCTATATCACCATGAAGAAAAGTAGTCTTCATATCTAACTCTTCTAAGTGTAGATTTTCAACTGCAACAATACTTAATACAAGTCTGATTGTAGTCAATTTAGCGATAAGAGAGAAAGTCCTAATGTAGTTAATGCCTTCCTTCTGTTAGAATCCTTTCACAACTAGCCTTGCTTTGTATCTCTTGATGCCATCTTAGAATAGAACCATTTGTTATGAAGTGCCCTTTTTTACTTGGCAGTTAGGTTAGAACCCATGTTTGATTTGCATACAATTAGTCAATCTCTTCTTACATGGCTAGCTCCCACTTGAGAGAATCATTAACCTGCATTGCTTCACTAAAACATTTTGACTCACCACCATCTTTCAACAATAAGAATATCGTTGAGTATGTCTAAATACTCTAAACGGTGATGGCATAATATTTTCAAAAGTCGTCAATGAAGATAACGTAGTAGCGTGAGCCTCCAAGAGATGGTATAGGAGAAAAATCTCATACATATGTGTGCACAAGCTTCAACTTTCCTATCTTTGATGTCCTTTCAGTATTTGAGAAACTAACTTTTTTCTATTTTTCAAAAATACAATCCTTGCAAAGACTAACATCTATAAATTTTAAGCTAGATAATTTCTCATTTGATGAAAGCATCTTCGTCTCTTTCTCGCTCATATGCCCGAGTCTACATTGCCAAATTTTAGAGTTAAAAGTTGAATCAATGACTACCACAGTGTCTCTTATATTTGTAGTCATATAAAAGGTACCCATCTTGTTGCCTTTTGCCATAACCATAGCACCTTTAACGATTTTTCAAAATTTACCCTCAAAGGTCGTAACATACCCTTCACCGTTAAGTTGTCACATAGAGATTTGATTTCTCTTTAAACCTGAAACATGCTTAACAATATGAAACTTTCACATATTATCATTAACAGTCTTAATTCAAATATCACTCTTTTCTACAATAATTAAAGGTTTATTATTAGTAAGATAAATCTTTTCAAAAAAATTAGTAATTTGATTATCCATACCTTCTTTGTAAGAGGTCGAATAGAATGATGCTTCAAAATCCAAGATTCAGGATTCAATGAGGTTGTCAACCCTCAGGGCATCGGGAATTTTCTCTGATGTTGCATTGGTAGACTGTTTATTTTGTTTTTTATTTTATTCTTTGGCACCTTACCGTCTCTCTTTAAGTGCCCTATCATAAACAATGGTTTTCAAGAAATGTTGAATTTCCTGAGGATTCTCTATTGTAACTTTGGAGTTCAGGACTTAGTCACAGGAAAATGTTGGATTTCATGAACTCGGCTGTGTTTTCACGTGATTCTCTATTTGTAACTGTAGAGTTCGTGCACTTCTTAGTTTTAGTTGAAAAATGAAATGTTTCAATGGGTTGTTAATGCTAGTAAGTAGTTTACTAATAAGTATGCTTAATAGCGTAGGACGATTCCTTGCCATTTACTTTATTCTTTAATCACGGAGATATTTTAAGGTTAAGTGGCGAGCATATCAAGGACACTAGGGGGCCTTCATGCGATTAAGCCGTTAAGGGAGTTGCCTCATATTTTAGTGTTACCTGTGTTAGTCATCGAAACGCATGGAATCTCCAAGACCAAGATGTGGCGGACTAGGACTTGGACACCCTCATATCTACTTTGGAGGTTTAGACTTTGAATTAGGGATGAAAATGTTTCGGATCTGGATCACCTAAATGAATAAGAACGTCAGATCCAGATCAGCTGGGAACAGCCAAAAATCATAAATATGGTATACTAGGTCCGATCCTTTTGCATCCCTACTTGGAATGACGACACCCAACCTCCTTATCAGATTTTACGTCCATTTGCACACAAATGACCATGTTGGATCTATGGTGTTGGGGCTCCAGTTAGGACATGGATCTTACAAATTAGCTAATTGGAACGTGTAGGGGCTCAAACGAAGGACCTGATTGAGCATCTTCATATTGTCTGGATATACAGCCAAAAGCAAACCGAACCTATCAACACACCCACATCTATGAATGGAAATTAACAGAGTAAACTTGACCTAGGAGATAGAAACAGTGAACCGACTTAGCCAAGTTTTTTGAGTTATTCCTTGCACATCATGAGACTCAACCCTGTCCATGGATTGGGCAGCAGACATGGACTACATGTTGGGGATAGATACCAACGTGTACTCTCTGGGTCATCCATCTACGACCCCCTCGGTTGACATTGAGTATAAGGAGAATTACGTATTGGTGACTCTTTTGATGTCATGAGTGGGATTTGATCGCGGAGTCATGCAAGATTTTCCACCCTTACTATTCCTCTTCGGCCGAGGAATAATTATAAATCTTAGGGGACTTTCTCTTATTTGGCCTTCTTTGGAACAGGGGATTCATTCGGACGCAGCACCCAATCCAGGCGCCCCCCCTTTTCTCTTTTATCTATTCTTTGGAAAGGTGAAGGATCGCCTTTGTTTTTTTGTTAAATTCCCAATTACCATCTAGGTTTTGCTTAGGAATTCTACAATCACAGGGTCAGCAGAAGAGTACCCAATTCACCAAAATTCATCTCTAATCATCTAGGTGGCTTCTATAATTCTTCAATCCCTTTGGGCTTTCTGAATGTTTGGTTTCAATTGATGGTTCTTCGTTTGGCATGGTTTGTTGATACAGTTCCGTAGTTCCTATCTGCTTATTATTGGAACCAACATGGCTTATTCTGTCGCCCAAACAGATTGTCATCAATTGGGTCATCACAAGAATCCTCAAAACAATCACAGAAACAAGAAACACCAACACCCCAATTCATCGAATTCCTCGTTTCATTCCCCATGCGATGGTTCGCATACCGTTGCCGTCGATGTCATAATCTTGATCCTCGTTCTTGGTGCTTATGGTTTCCTGGTACTCCCTTATCTTAGATTCTTCTACCATGGGGTCTCCCAGGTTGTTCATGCCTCCGTCTCGATCGTCGTTGAAGAAGTTCGTCAAGCCCCATCCATTTACGCATGGGTGATTGCGTCCTCGCTTTTGGTTTCCATTTCTCTTTGGGAGATCATTCGATATATGACCAGGAAATGCGACAATCCGAACTGCCGAGGCATGCGTAAATCTGCTGAATTTGATATCCAGCTCGAGCCTGAAGAGTGCATAAAGAATTCTCAGTCCTCGTCGAAAGATGATTTTGGTGGTAGAGGGCTGATTGAATTGGGGGAGAAACACAAGGATTTGGAAGAAGATCTCAAAAAGTTGGCTCCTCCGAATGGTAGAGCGGTTCTTATCTTCCGGTCAAAGTGCGGTTGTCCCATTGGCAGAGTCGAGGTTTGGGGCCAGAAGAAAAACTGCAAGATAAAGAAGTGAATTTTAGTAGACGCTGATCGAATTGGTTGATCGTTACTGATGCTTGTTCGATTGCCCTTCATCTCATTTCTTGATCAGTTAGTAAAGAGGAGATGGGTCTTTAGTATTTTCATTTTAAATTATCTGTTTACATGCTATATCCTTATAATGACTGTCGTATAAAGAAACAATATGGACTATTTCATTCTTGAATCAAAATAATATATAGTTTTTTTGTTCGTTTGCTCTTTTTTTTTCCCCCTTTTCTTGTGTCTCGGTTAGTATCTCATGTTCTGTATTGATATGTGACTTGTAGGATTTGAATGTCAATTACCTTGAACACCACATTGGTGCGGATCTCTCTCTCTCTCTCTCTCTCTCTCTCTATATATATATATATATATATATATATATATATATATATATATATATATATATATATATATATATATATATAGAATCACTAGAATATGAGAACTATTTTCATGGATTTTTTGTCCTTTTTCTCTTGAATCTAACCAGACTGATGCGATCTACATGCTTGGATTTATAAGAACCCGCTCTTGAATCATCCGATTTTGATGCATAAACATGATTTTTTTAAGGTTTTAAAATCAATGGCTCATAATCTTCATAAATATTCAATCATTAAAAAATCACATTTTTTCATCTAAAATACATGATCCAATGGTTGATTCCTAGCAAATTCGCCATGCCAAGCACATCCACATGGTTGGATTTGTAAAAAAAGTGTTGAAAATGGCCATATTTCTAGTTCTCTCATATATATATATATATATATAACACGTGTATGTGTGTGCATTTATATGTATAATATAGATAAAACTGGACTTGGTTAGGGTTAACTGAATCTACTTTTGGACAGAAATGGACCTCAGTCTGGTTGACTTCACTTGACACAAAGGAAGTTGTATCCAAGTGTCGCGCTGCCCTGTTAGAAGAGTCCATGTTACATAGGCTATAACACTTACCGCCAAATGACAAGCATGAAGCATGAAATGGCCAGATAGACATTTGTTCATGGTCTGGGATATATTTTTGCGTTTGCATAAGGTGAATGACCTTCCCTGATTGTGCTTGTTATGTTTGGGAGCAGTTCCTTCATGAATGCATCTCTGCGGCTTTGCAGTGTAAACTGTAAAGTGCATGCCTGTAGTTTACTGATACTCTCTGTAACATGCACAATATGGGCTGCATATTGTGGATATCTGGATGCCTTGGTGTTGCCTGAACGTGCTCTGTTACTTATGTCCTTGCCTTTTCTGCAGGTCTTCTGTAGAATTTGTTCTTTAGATTATTTCAAAGATTTGTAAACAGGGATTATATAGTACATTAGTACCTAAGAGCAGACTACTGGTTTTTTGCGACCATGTTCAAGCAAGTTTATTGCCCATAGAATCTTTACTGTCGAAAGGTATGAAATATCACTCTTGCTAGATAATATTGATGGATGATAATAGTGAAATGGTGTGAGGTTATTCATTGCATTATGTGCATTTTGAATGATTTGTAGTCTATAGCAGTTATGTATTTTCTAATTTATTGAAGTCATGAGTGCAAGGGTGTCAGTTAAACAAGATTGATACACATACAAGTTCAAATTCTGGTGATGCTCTTTTTGTATTCAACATTATCTAAAAAACTATCCTATATTTGAGCTATCATCTAATCATGTTGCTGAACTATGGTGTAGAGTAAATTTTAGAGTAAGAAAGTAGAAGTGCAATCACTAAACTATTGAGCGTGGTACTATAACTACTTGTGTTGTTAGTAATTTAAATTTGGTGAAGCTAATTTCATGGTGAATCACATGGATGATATTCTTTATAAGCCACACATATTGTCATGGCCCGAAGGTATTGATGGAGGATTAATTCAGCAGTTAATATTCACAAATATATCTGGTGTCAGTGTTATAGGTAGAATAACCGTCAAATAACCATTTTGGCATTGTGACCCAATTGTACCCTGTGCATGCTCTCTACTTGCTAGAATACCAAGAAACTAAAAATGCAAAACCAGTGGAGACTTATGTAAGTGCTCAATTTATTGGATCTTTTTGAGCAGTTATAAAGACTGCAGCATATACCAGAATGCACCACAAACTGTATATAAAACATAGTATTTTGGAAATTTTCTACTTGGTAGAAGTGAAAGGGACAAAAAAGGGAGAATTTTTACTCCATGTCATGATAGTTAACAAATAAACCTTTTGGAGAAAGATAACATGTAATGAGCCTGACTAGAAGACCTAAGCATTTTCTGAAGGATGAAACAAATAGGTTTGGAAAGTTTCAAACAGTAGAGAGGTATCATTTATTTTTGACATATGATCCAGTGTTTATTTGCTAATATTCATTTCTATATCTTTAACTGATAAACTATGACACATGGACACTCCTACAAGGCCAATGTGACATTGGATGCAACATGAAGCAGTCAAATGAGGGCTAGGTGTGGTCAATGTGCACGTGAGTCTTTTTTGTCATTTTTTTTGGATCTGTCAACAAGACCGAGTCTTTTTCCTCCCTTTTTCTTCTGTTTACCTGGTTCCTTTGGTGCTCCAATGGTGCACCTTGTCAGTGCCTGACAAATCATAGTTTTATATAAAAAAGATATGATCCAAGATGTGATCCCTAGCAAACAAACTATGCTGAACGAATCTCTGAGGTTAGATTGAGTGGATACAACTGGCACATGATTTTTCAACTAGATTGTACATACAGTAGACAGTAGTTCCACACACACATGCATTATATATATATATATATATATATATATATATATATATGTTTACCAGCAAAAGATGTTTGCTGGTTGAACCAACAGTACGGCCACGTTCTTTCCCCTTCCTGCCCAACGCAAACCCTTCCCAGTCCCACCCCAGCCCGAATCCCTCTCTTTCCCTCTCTCCTCTCCCTCTCACTCCCCTTTCTCTGTGGAGCACAACCACCGCCGAACACTGCCAGCAGTCGACCAATCCACCACCACCACCACCACCTTCAAGGTTCCTCCTCCTATCCTCCCTTCCTTCTGAGGACCACCACCACCACTTTCTGCATCCGATCTCCATCCTCTACTCGCCTTTCTTCCTCCCTTCTATGCCGTTAAAATGTATATATATATATATATATATATATATATATATATATATATATATATATATATATATATATATATATTTGTAAAATGGTATAACCCTCAGGGGTATTTTTGTCTTTTTATCATATGTAATTAGCACAGTCCACTAGGGACTTTTTTTATTCTTCATTTTTAGTTTATTGTTATTTTCTTTATTTCTTTGACCAAGGACTTTTTTGTCCTCTTCCTAGAGTTGTTGGGATCCAACCCTTTGGTCCTCTTTGGTGTATAAATAGGGGACTTTGTCCCCTCCATTTTTATGCTTTTCAGCATTCTTTAATAATAATATCATTTATTTTTTTTTATGTTCTTTGTGCTCTTTTACTTAAGCACTTTGTGGTTCTATGTATCTTGCCCATTAGTGGCCTTATTATTCTGTGGTTAGAGATACTTCTTATGATCTCACATTTCATTTCATGGTATCAGAGCCCATTGGGTTCTTTTGATCTTGAAAGTCTTGCTTGTGGTGATTGAAGATCGTATGTTCATGACTAAAGTGTGTTGCTCTCTCTTCCTCTTTACCTACATTTTTTTCGTTATGGAGCATGAATCAAGAGTGGAGCTTTCCTTCAAACTCAATGGATCCACCTACATGATATGGGCTTCGGCTATGGAAAATCACCTTAGAGGAAAAAAACTTTGAGGATTTGTGATGAAAACTACTCTTTGACCATCTTTAAAGTCCACCAAACTCGAAGAAGGTGTTGAGAAAGCTCTTGTTGAAGATGATCGTGTTAAAGCCATCAATGAACATCAAATAAAGGAAGAGGATTGAGAAATCAACTATGCTAAAATTTTGGCATGGTTTATGAACAATGTTGACATAAAAATATGTGCCAACATTGCTCAATTTAGAAGAGCCAATAAAGCTTGGTTCTTTCTTAATGGTATGTATACTCAAGGGGATCTTGCTAGACAATATTTTTGTCAAGACAAAATTAGATCCACCAAACAAGGGGACATGTGTGTCCAAGATTATTTTAGTATCTTGTCTCCTCTTTGGTATGAATTGGCGCTACTTGAGCCAAAATGGGTGGCCCCCGAAGATGTTGAGATTAAAAGAGAGCAAATTGAAAATGATCACTTTTTTCACTTTCTTCATGGTCTAAGACCAGAATTTGAACAAGTGAAGTCCTCTCTCCTTCATAGAACCAAGGCCATGCCTCTTAAAGATGCTTTTGCCGAGGTATGTCAAGAGGAAACTCATCTTGGCATGACCAATAAGAAAGATGATATTTTTACCGTTACTAGGTCGAGTTCCAATATAAGGGTCTATAAAGCCCCCCCACCACCACACTTTAGAAAACAAAATAACACTAATAGTGGATTCAACTATAATAGTGGATATAGGAAGGGTGCTATTTGTCATTATTGCAATGAACCGGGATATATTTGACCGGTATGTCCAAAGCTTAAAGGCAAAATCACTTCCGTTTGAGAAATCACACCCAAAAAGAAAAATCAAGCAAAAATGGAGATATTAAAGACACTCTTAGTCAAATATCAGAGGCACTTCAATAACTTCTTAAATCATCTTCTACTTCGGGTGCCACCATTGTGTCTTCTTCATCTCCTCCAAGTACGTGGATTCTTGACTCGGGTGTTTTCTTTCATATAACACCTCATAAGAATGCCTTTTCTGAAGTTTGCATTAATTCTACTTCATCTTACGTTTCAACGATCGATGGAACCTCTTTGAAAATAAATAGTATTGGAACACTTGACTCAAAAAATTCTTTGTTCCAAAAATAAGGTTTGTTCTAAAATTAAATTTAAATCTTTTTTTTGTCTCTCAAATTTTTTATCATGGTTGCAAAATTTCTTTCTCATCTAAAGATTGTGTCACGTAGGATCTCCAGTCAGGGAAGTTGATTGTGCAAGGCCATAGGAGAGACGAACTTTACTTTATAGATTTTTTATCTCTTCCGCCTAATCATTTTGTAATTATATACAAGACAAAAGTATTGATCATTGGCATAAGAGACTTGGGCATCCTAGTTTTTCGAAGATGTATCTCTTTCCTTTTTTTGAAAAAATATTTATAATGAAAAAGATATATCTTATAAAGATTGTATTTTTGAAAAAATAAAAGCTATTCCCTTTCCTCATAGAACTTTTATTTTTACTCGACCTTTTGAATTAATGCATTCGGATGTATGGGGTCCTTCACTGGTCATATCAAAAGGAGGTTCTATTATATTATTTTTGTTGATGATTTCACTAAATACACATGGACTTATTTTCTAAATCTTAAATCCGTTGTGTTCTCTTTCTTTAAGGAGATTCATATAATGGTTAAAGATTAATTTCTTAGCGACATATCCATATTTAGATCGGATTCGGGAGGGGAGTATATGTCAAATGATTTTCAAAGTTACTTGAAACAAAATGAAATTTGTTATCAAAGATCTTGTGCTAAAAGCATAGACATATAGTAGAAACCACTAGAACTCTTCTAATTTCAAGGGACATTCCCAAAAATTTTGCGTCGAAGTCAACTTAATAAATACAACTCCTTCGTCTTCGTTACAAAATGTCTCCCTATTTGAAAAACTTTTTAAAATAACTTTCGATTTTACAGACTAAAAATCTTTGGTTGTAAGTATTATGTGCTTACTCATAAAAATGATAATTATCTCCAAAAGTCATTGAATGTGTTTTCTTGGGCTATGATGAAAATAAAAAAGGGTACTGATGTTTCGATCCAATAAACAACAAGCTCTATGTTTCTAAAGATGTCACCTCTCTTGAATATGAAAATGGATTTAATAGCAAAGGACCTAAAGAAAAAAATGATTCTTCATTTCTATTTAATCTATTGCCAAGACATGTTGAGTCTAACTCTATTGATGTGTTTTATTCTTGCTTGGATAATAACTCTAGTATTGATCATCTGGTTGTTGATGAAGTTAGTCATCAACATGAAAGTTTAAATGAAAATGCATCCAATAATATGCATGTGTATACTCGACGGGGGAAAGGCAACCACCCATGTGCCCGTGACAAGTTATCTCAAAACATATCCTTAGAGAAATCCCAACTTAGGAGGTCAAATCGAATTTCTAGTGCTTCTAACTGATTTGTATCATGACTCATTTTATCCAAACTTTAGAGCATGTTTAATAACTCTTCACTCTTGTTATTTGCCATCTCATTGTAATGATGTCAAACAATATCCACATTGGAATGAAGCAATGACAATAGAACTTAATGCTCTCAGGAAAGCCAACACATGAAAAATAGTTGATCTTCCTTTAAGCAAAAAACGTATAGGATGTAGATGGGTGTTTAAAGTCAAAACCAAAAGTGACAGATCATTAGAAAGGTATAAAGCAAGATTGTTTGTCAAAGGGTATGCCCAAGAACATGGAATAGATTATATGAAAACCTTTGCTTTCATTGCAAGAATGACTAGTGTTTGAACCCTGATTGCCATTGCCTCTATTAAAAAATGACCATTTTTTTAATTAGATGTTAAAAGTGTTTTTTCAAATGGAGAACTTGGTGAGGAAGTTTACATTGACCCTACTCCAGGGGGTTAATTTAAATGAAAAAAATTTATAAGTTAAAAAGGCCTTGTATAGTCTTAAACAATCCCCTAAGGCTTGATATGATAAATTTAGTAATGTTTTGATTAATTTGGGATTTATCTCTTGTTATACTGACATTGTTCTCTTTGTCAAGAAAATAGGTACTATAATTGTGATTCTTCTTCTATATGTTTATGATATGATCATCACAATAAATGACAAAGGAGTTATTAAAATTAAATTCGTTTTAAAAGACTTTTGATATGTCTCACTTGGGGTTTTTGAGATATTTTTTAGGAATTGAGGTTGCCTACTCACCTAGAGGATATATTCTCTCCCAGATGAAATTCACTGTTGACATATGTGCTAGATCAACAGTTTCAAATGAAAAGGTGGAGACCCCATAAATTATAAATGCAAAATTAAGACTTGAAGATCCTACTCCATATCGCAAATTAATTGGATCTCTTACCTACCTCTCTATCACCTGACTTGATATCACTCATGCAGGTCATGCAACAAGTCAATTTCAACATGCTCCTACCACAGTGCAAATGGCTGCAATTATGAAGATTGTTCGATACATTAAAAATACAATCTCAAAAGGGTTTTTCTTATCATCTTCCTCATCTTTAGATTTAACTGCTTACATTGACGCTGACTGGGATGGTAACCCAAATGATAGAATCTTAACTACTAGTTTTTGTATTTTTTTAAGAGATTCTTTTATTTCTTAGAGGTGTAAGAAACAATAGAAAGTCTCGTTATCCTCAACTGAAGCAGAATATTGAGCAATCGTAACAACAACAATGGAGCTTGTTTGGCTTAGGACTCTTCTCCAAGACATGGGAGTTTCCATCTCCAAATCTTTGAAGATGTGTTGTGACAACAAAAGTGCAATCTACGTAGCAAGTAATCACACCTTTCATGGAAAAACCAAACACATTGAGATGGACTGCCACTATGTTTGTGATGAATATTTAAAATGAACTATTGAGTTGTCGTATGTCACATTGAAATACAAACTTTCCGATTTCTTCACCAAAGTTCTTCCTACCTTTTGTTAAAATGTATGCATATATATATATATAGTTGTAAAATGGAATAACAATTGTTTGGGATGAAGGCGTTGTTGTTGTTGTTGTTGTATACAGTTGTAAAATGGTATAACCTTCAGGGGTATTTTTGTCCTTTTGTTATATGTAATTAGCACTGTCCACTAGGGACTTTTTTTACTCTTCTTTGTTATTTTATTTTTCTTTTCTTTATTTCTTTGACCAAGGACTTTTTTGTCCTCTTCATAGAGCTGTTGGGATCCCTTGTGACCATTGGGGAGCTCCCAACATCTCTATGGGAGCTCCCCTTTGGTCCTCTTTGGTGTATAAATAGGGGACTTTATCCCCTCTCCATTTTTATGCTTTTGAGCATTCTTTAATAATAATTATCATCTATTTTTTTTATGTTCTTTGTGCTCTTGTGCTTAAGCACTTTGTCGGTCTATGTATCTTGCCCAATAGTGACCTTATTATTGTGTGATTGAGATATTTGTGATCTCACATTTCATTTCATCTGCGTCACCAGATCTCCCTCCGTTGCTTGCCTCTATCTTCTCCTCCGTGGCGGCAAAGCAAAGCCCTATCCATTATCGTTCCCCTCTTCTCTGTGTTACCCACCCCCCTTTATGTGTTCCTGAGAGCAAGCACCACCAACCATGTTGCCCTTCCACCACCCACCACCAACCATGTCACCCCTCCCTTTGAACCTTCTGTTCAATTTGCCGAGCACCACCACTCTGTCGTCGTACATTGCCCCTTCTTTGTGTGCTGGTGCTGGTGGTTCTGGACGGTGGTGGTTCTTAGCAGTGGTGGTACTCGAAAGCACTTTGTGTGAGGGTGAAGGGAGTCGGGTTGGTGAGAGAGAGAGAGTTGGGTTGTGACCTGTGGGCTTGGAGGAGTTTGCGTTGGGCGGGAAGGGGTAAATATGTGGCCGTCCGATCCAACTAGATTGGATGGTCACTGTAGGTTCAACCAGCAAACATATTTTGCTGGTAAACATATTCCAGTTTCCCTATATACGCTATATATCTGATCCAGACAGATCGGATGGTCACTGTTCGTTCAACCAGAAAATTCCAGTTTTCTCTCTCTCTCTCTCTCTCTCTCTCTCTCTATATATATATATATATATATATATATAGAGAGAGAGAGAGAGAGAGAGAGAGAGAGGGAGATCTGCTAACCGCTTTTCTAGCTAACCGCCTACTAACCAGGATTTCAAAGGGTTTTTCCATGTTTTCCTTAAATCTGAGCATACAAATGTGCTCTAGGTGCTTGATTTTATAGGAATCAACTCTTGGATCATTCGATTCCGGTTTTTATAAGGTCTAAAAAATTGACTATCTAAGATTTTCCTAAATATTCAGGCTTAAAAAATCATGTTTTTTACCGAAAAACATTATCCAGGTGTCGTTTCCTAGTAATTCAACTACGCCAAACACATCTGTAGGATCAGATTTAAGGAAAACATGAGAAAAACCCTTCAAAAGCCCGGTTAGCAGCTACCACCTTATCTCTCTCTATATATATGGTGACCTTACAGATATGATCTATGTGCTTGTTTTTATAGGAATCAGTTCTTAGATTATTTGATTCCGATGCATGGATAGGTTTTTATAAGGTTTCAAAAATCAACGGCCTCCAATTTTCATAAATTTTTGAGGCTCCAAATACCATTTTGTCTATCCAAAATGCATGATCCAAGTGTCAATTTCTAGTAAATCAATCATGTTGAACACATCTGTAAGCTCAGACTTTCGAAAAAACCTTCAAAATCTAATAGCATGTTTCTTAGTGGGTAGGGTTGGTAGGTTTTCATTTCCCTATATATATATATATATATATATATATATATATATATATATATATATATATATATAGAGAGAGAGAGAGAGAGAGCTGAACATAGTAGGCCCAATTTCTCGTTCTGCCCTGTTCTGTCCTATAGGTTTTAAGTGTTTTATGATAGATCTGAACCATTAGATGTGTTTAGCATGCTCGATTTAGTGGGAATCGACTCTTGGATCATGTTTTTTTGATGAAAGAACATATTTTTTTGAGCCGGGAAAAACTGGTACCTTCATAGCCATTGATTTTGGATCACCGGAAAAACCTGTATACAGGTCAGATTCTGGGTATCCAAAAGCCAATTCCCACTAAAAAAACCTATAGATCACATCTACGAATTTAGATGTGAGAAAAAATAGTTAAAACTACGATTTTTTATGGGGCCTAACGAGACCTAACAAAAAAGGAGGCCTAAGGAACGCATTACTCACACACACACACACACACACACACACATATATATATAGCTGCACCCTTACACCTATTTGGCATAGCTCGTGAATAGCCTGTTACCTACCAAATTTGCTAAAGAAAAATCTTTGTGGAACAACTATAAGGGTCTACATGAGAGTCTGTGAAAGTATGGTGCAGATGTGCATACGGTATCAATGAATTGAAATGAACATCTCATTACTCATGGTTTTTTTGAGGGAATTTAGTCTTACAGGTATAATGTACATGGTCTGTTTAGTGGGGATTGGTGTTGTGATAACCAAATTTCCATGTATGAGCATATTATTTGGGCAACTTGAAAATTGACTGCCATAAATGCACAAAAAATTCAAGTTTAAAAACATATATTTTTTGTCAAGAGAACATGATCTGTGTTGTGATAACTGGTTTTCCATGTATGAACAGATTTTTTGAGCAACTCAAAAACTGGCAGCTATAAATGCACAAAAACATAATGTCTTAAAAAACTATAATTTTTTGTCAAGAAAACATGATCAATAGTTGATCCTTAATAAATCGGCCATGCTGAACACATCCAGTTTCGATTGGGTCCAACCAACTCTCACTTATGAGTTTCAACTCATTGACACTATACACACATCCGTACCAAAGTTTTTCCCTGTGAGGTTAATAGCATAAACTATTAGCCATTTTTTCACATGAAAATAAGAAGGCTTCTAAACAAATGCTGTATCAGTTGGCGTGTCCTATGACATTTGCAACTTTGTAATCCTTTACGCTTGGAAATGTCAGAAATTTACAAAGTTGGGATGAAGGCTGTTAGGAATGGAAAGGAAAACAGGAAATGTAATTGGAAACAGAAGCAGGAAGCGAGGCTCTTTTAGGTTCATGTGAAATGTGATACCAGTAAAAGAAATCATTGGGAAACATTTTGGAAGCAACAATTAGTTTAAAAATCTTTCAAATGTTTAAAATAATAATGGTGTAATACATGGGCCTATAATGTTTTCTTTATCTTGTTTTTAACTCCTAGTCAATATCATTACAGAAACAATTTTACATATACAACCGTAATAATGAACAGAACTGCAAATATAAGAATAATGTGCATGCACAAATTATAAATTTACGTGATCTTTATATGTTCATCATTGTCCATGACAACTAAAAAAAGTCAACATAAGAATTTGTTATAAAATATTTTAATGCACTGATCAACTAAATGCAAGCAAACACATATTGAAGCTATTTATGTGTTTTTTGGCAAAACTAAAAGAATCCAACTAAAATGACAGTAAATAAATATCCTCCTTAAAGTACTACAATTTTTTAAAATATAATCTAATGTAAAAAAACATGAAAGTATTTATCAAATATATGTTGTTAAACAATATTCATATCATATATGTCGACATTTACCCCTTATATGGGGAAACTCTCATTTCCATAGGTGGGGAAGCTGGCATCCCTTTATTCTTTTACAGAAGAAACGTTTCCTATTGGTTGGATTTTTTTTTTTGTGAAAATATTTCCAAGATGCTGCAATTTGGATTTTGGGAACTTTTTCCGTAGGAAACGTGTTTCCCATGCGTAGGTAGCATTTCCAATAACTGCAGTTGGGTCAATGAAGGTAATATTTGGTCTTTTGAATATGACATTTGCATTGTTTCATGTATCATGTTAACATTAAATTATTCTGATGTTCTTGGTGTACCAAGTATGAGAAGCTAATGGGGTATTCTGTTGGTATAGTTGAGTATTCTAGAGTTTTGAACCGTTTATTATTTCCATAGATAAGTTGGATAAGTTATGACTTTAGCCCAGTCTTTCAGTAGCATGCCATACTAATGAAAATCATGAACGTCATATCAGTGATAGTTGTCGTTAACTTCAAAACATGTTTCAAATTAGGTATTTGGATGTACAAAAATACGAATAAATGTTGGTTTGCCTTCTGCTGGTTGTGTCATTTATAAATCCTTTTCTTTGTCATTTGGCAGGTATCTAGAAACTGTAAGCTTTCTCAAGATCTAAATTATCTTTTCTAACTTATTGTATATTATATTAGATTTTCAGTTATTTACACAAAAATGGTAGTGTCAATTTTTTACAAAGCCACATGTGCTAAATTGCCTATGTTAATAACCATTCAAAATTGCATTTAAAAAGAAAAAAATAGCCATTCAAAGAATCTTAGGGCTATGAAAATGGATTTCTTAGGATTTTCTTTTTTGAAGGATCGAACCATCTTGGATAAATTTTAATTGTACCTTCTGTTTTGATTATTTTACTGTATTTAAAATGCATGTATTCCTTTTCATATAATGTATGGGTAATGAATTTCAAAAGTTTATTTTAAATCATCCAAGGTAGTCATTTTGAAAATTTAAGGCACTGTGTCAAAATTTTAATGGAGGCTATCTTTCTTTCACAATCATGTGTGTGAGGTATAATCTTTTTCTGAGAAAAAATTGAGAAGAGTGTATGAAATATGAACTTCAATGTACAAAACATAATTATTGTGAATGTGATATTACTGCTGGCATTATGTTGATCTCATCATCACTAGTTGATGTGAGTATATTTAGTACATATGAATGCATAAGGAATCGGAAATATTTCACCTTGAGTGTATTATTATTATGATCATTATGGTTAAATGCAGATTTAATCATTTAACAAAAGAGAAAAGATAAAAGATTGTGCAGTAGATGTCATAGTTTCTGCAAACAATTAAAAATGATTAGAAAGCTTAAGGTCATGAAATGAAATGAAATAAAATAAAAATTGAGATCTCGTTTCTTGTCATAATCATGAGATCAAAATGAGAAACAAGAAAAGGAAGCACAGTAATGATCTGATATTCCTAATGTATATGTGGTTTTCTATTGAGGTATCAGTCTGGTAGTCATGCTTGGTTAAGCAAGGTAGACTTTCCTTTGAATCAAATTTGTATTTAGTTGCTTAGCATTTGTTTTCATTGGTATTTTTAACTTAAAGGACAAATGCAATGAGATCTATAATTGTGAAGTCTAGACTTTGTTCAAGGTACATTATTTGTAATTCACTATTGTGCCACTTTGTTGTGATGATTAATAGATAAATATCGATGCTCAAAAACTAGGAATAGAGAGCTTAGGGAAGAGGTGTATGGGTTAGTGATGAGGGTGTGTGGTCTGACGACAACAGCTTTTGATTGGATAACATGTTCATCTCTTCAAGAAGAATGTTGGTCACTTGGACAATGGAAATTCCATTAGGAGAAGAGTTGGGTACGGTACCTTCTGAATCGAGATTTGTTGTTGTGGTGTCTTCAACTTCTTTGATTTGTTTGGTTTCTACAGTCTTCAGCTGGTGTTATGACCTAACACACATGGAGATCTCAAGTGTCGATTAAATCTATAAAGGAGCAATTAGGGGCATTAAGGGGTCAAAAGTTGTATTGTAACAATTTAAAAATGACAACAGAGAGTGGTTGAGGTTAAACGTAATTTACTAAATTTTTTTCTTATTTTTATAGGAGTATCCACGACACAACATTTTGTTAAATGACAAGCTGTGAGTTTTTTTGTTGTCATTTACTAAATTGGTTAACTTATGGTATAAATGTATTTTAATATAGAGAGAAATTAGGAAAGATGCTTACATGGGATTTTATAGGGAAGAGAGAGAGAGATGTCAATGGATCAGATTTTTTTAATCCGACTCCATTTAGTCAGATTTGGTAAGCCAAAACCATATCTGTGTATAATAGGATGCAGATATGGTTTTGATTTTTTGCTATTGAATCCAATGAATATCTGATATGACAAAAATTTGAATATGTTTACATGTTAACAACCAGATTTGTGCGAGCTTTTCACTGTCTGGATCCAAATTCAGACCCAAATCCATTTAGCTAACATCCAATTAGTCAGATATGGTATTACCTACATCCGACCTGAATCCAAACCATTTACATCCCTATCACTAGATTAAGCTTTACTAATCGTGTTTGATCTATGTGTGTTTACTCATCATGTTTGATTTGTGTGTGTACACGTGTACATGACCCGTTCTTAAGGGTGGGTCATTATTTAGTTGTAAATATAAGTCAATGAGAATGATCTAGATTGAACCATTTGTTGAGAGATGATGAGAATCACCTACCCGTCCTTGACATTAGGGCTGTACGCGAGCCGGGTTCAAGCCGAGTATAGGCTGGAAAAGCTTGGCTCGTCCAAAAATATATATGTTTAAGCTCGGTTCGAGCTTGAATATTACTTGTACAGACTCGGCTTGGGTGAAGCTCAAGCCCAACTTGGCTCGGCTTGAGCCAAGCTGACTTCATTTAGAAAAAGTAAAGAAACTTCGTGCGCAGGAGGTGAGATTCGAATCCACCACTGCACACATGAAAGACACACGTCTTACCCATTTGGATAAGACTTCTTTTTGTGCCATACAGTCAATAAATACTTTACATATCTATAAACTAGCCACCTATATAGCCATACAAGCGAGCCTAATCGGGCTTATAGAGCCTAGTTGAGCTTGAATGTCTGATCAAGTTTGGCTCGTTTATATTTAATGAGCATGATTTTTTGTTTAAACTTGGTTCATTTACCTACTTGAGTCCGAGCCAGGCTTAAAAGAGTCGAGTTCGAACCGAGACGGAGCTAGCTCGGCTTGTTGTGCAGCCCTACTTGACATTAGTGTCACTTCTTTTAACGATTAAGAGTTTGAGAACTTATCATCAATTATGTCTGTAGGTCTCTACTGGGTGGAGCCTTCTGGAAATAGCAGCACCTTAACATACTCACCTTTGTAAGTCTACAATTTCATGGTAGTTTCTCCTTAGGGTTTGGCTTCTCTCTTCAGCACTTGTGAAACTGGGATAAAACAAATGGTATTTTGTGATGGCTCAATTTCTTTCAATCACCTTTTAGAATATAAAAGGACCAATTAGTTAGTTGCCTGGTTAAAAGACCATTACAGCAAATGGTTTTATCCACTATGGATGTTCACGAACTTTGTTTTTGAGCGTACTGCATGAATGTTGGAGTCAAGAGGCACCATCACCTTTCTTGTGGGTTTTCTGAATATTTTGATAAGCCGTTCTAGCATTTCCAAATGATTCTTGATGGTTTTCTTTGCCTTCTGTTCTCCATTTCCTAAGTTCTGGTTTCCTTTTATACCCTAATTAATGAATTGACAAAAACATGCTAGACACTTTGAGGTGCATTTTATGCTTTTGAGATACACAATGGAATTGCATGTTTGCATCAGTTAGGGGATGCACACACACACACACACACACACACACACACACTATATATATATATATATATATATATATATATATATATATATATATATATATATATATATATATATATATATATATATATCCTGGATGTTGAGAATTGTAGTGAGACTTGACTGTGGGGGCTTAGACAACTTTGTTACTTTCATGGACTCAAGCCATTTGTTCAAAGAGCAAATTTTCTTACATACTTGGAAGTTTGGTAATTGCCAGACGTTGGGAGGCCATTTTGCTTCTGCAAGGAATGTGTACATTAAGGGAGATTCTGTTTGACAATAGGGTGAGATATGTGGTACAGTGAGAAGGCTGAAATTCCATTTTGTTCTGGAGGTGAGCTAGTCAGTTAGCGCATTGGGCCAACCATAAAATTCTGTACGGGAACGGATATCATCTTATGCATATTGTATCTAAGGACAATATCAGAGTCAATCTTTTGGGCTTCATTGCCCCAACAGAGCAAATCTTGTGGCATGGCTCATTTTCAAAGCAGTATCAGCCAGACCACGTAATGTCAAGTTAGTGATTCTCCATTTTTTCCGTGTGGTTGCCCACGTGTGTGTATGTGTGCTATGTGCAGGCACACGTGCTCCCAAATTGTTGCTTCAGACACCCATCATAGTTGTCATGACAGATGCATGCATGATGTTCATGAATTCAGGACTCAAAATATAGAGAGGCAATAGAGGAGCAATGATCATTGGGAGCTCAAAATTAATGACTAGTGATGAGAGCTGAATACATCTGCTGGAGATGGAACATGTGATATAAGGTGGATAGACAGTGGTCATCTTGACATGAAAAAGAGAGATGGTGGGCTGTTTGGGGGAAGAGATGTGTTAAAAGGATCACGGACAGCCTTCTACAATGACCTGCTTGTGCACTTTAAGGTTGCTAGTGGATTTATCCCCTAGGATACAAGGACATTCTTACTGGACTTAAACCGCCTTTCTATTATTCATGGTTTTGGTTATTTATATACAATCTGAAAACTTGCAGAAAAAACTTGGTTGCACTTCTGCTGGATGACAAAACTCTTTTTTGAGTTGAGCTTGGTCCAGTACCATATAGTTGTCGAGTCATTTTGAGCAGCCCACCTGATACACAGCTAGAGATGCCAAAACAATTGGTTAAATCAGAAAAGCAAATTCTGATTATATTTTTGTGATCAGGCTTTCTTGTCCTGTTAATGGCTGAAGCCTTTTGTAGGTTATATTTTTCAAAATAGATGATAGCGCAGCTCCACCTTAATGACGACCTTTCTATCCATCTCAGCTGATCTTGCGACCTGTGGATGACAATGAATGCCATTTTGTTCAATGGTATCAAACTGAGGGTCTGTTTGTGTATTCAAAGATTTTTTTTTTTTTTACGTATGATTGAGAATAGTTTGTTGGGAAATTTACTTAGTGGGTATGGCAACTGAGCAGGTGCATTTGGAGGCACGTGTTAGGCATACTATCTTTCAATCGATAATTGCATAACTTAGGATCAAGTTCTTGGTGCAATAGGTATTTGTATAATTTCGCTATTAAAAATACAATCGAGTTTTTGCCTACTTGTGAAGGTTGGTCTACACCTTACACGGGGTGAGACTGGCCTTAGCCTCACTGGACCCTGGGCTCAACTTAGGCAGAGCCTTGACTAAACTCACTTGAGAGAGAGAGAGAGATAGAAAGAACACTAGAGAGTGAGAGAGAGAGCTCAAGAGAGCAGGGAGAGAAAGAGCTTGTAGGAGAGAGATAGAGGAGAGCTCGAGAGGGCAATAGAGAGGATGGGAGAGGGTTGGGATATATATAGCCCTCATACCAACAGCCAGCCATAATGGACCCAACAACAAAAAATAAATGGCTTTTCGGAGGGTTCAACAATTAGGAAGAAGGGGTTACAAGTTGGTCTAATTTCATGGATGAAAAAGGTAGTCAAAATTCATCCAAAAAGAGGGCGCAGTATTAAGGGAGAGGATCTTGGAATGTTGGACCATTAAGGAGATGCATGCACAAACGTTAAACTATGTCAAAGGAGGTTCCAAGAGTAGGTTGATTGGGTCTAGGTCTAAAATGGATAGTCAAAGCCCATTAAATGTGTTGGTCAAGGCTAAAAGAGGGTCAATCAAGTTCTTGGGGTTAAAACAACTCCAAGAGATCAAAAAAATTACTCAAATACAAAGAATGACAATTACCAAGCCAAACCTAATCGGTTCTAAACCTAAACTAAATCCAAATCCAAATTAAAGTCCAAGGTCTAAAGTTTAAAGGTCAATTGACATGCCCCTAATGAGCCTTGCTCATAAATGCAACTCTACAATATTTAAATCATGTGAAGTTTCCTCAACTCTTCAATCTAGGACTAAACTTTTGAAGGAAATAAAAACCCATTAACTTAGGTAAATGAGCAGACAATACTATAGTTTAACCCAATAATTTTGAGACAAAACCCCAACAATTCTTTACTTTGATCAAAATTATGAAAAAACTTAAGAGGCTATTCATAAAGATCTAGTGTATAAATGAAAGTACCTTTTGAGTTTGAACCTCCACATTAGTATTAGTCATAGTCAATATGAGGATCCAATAGAATTAGCTTTGAATTGATAATCCTAATTAAATTTCTAGACACAATAACATACAATTTCAATTCAGATAGTGTGTGATCATAGTGTGTCTATCAATATATAGAAGCCACACATTAAAAGACTTGTGTTGTATCCCAGTTTCATGAGTGTTTTATAGACAAAACTTAAGTCCTATAGAAGGTGACTTCCACCTTCACACTTACATAGGTGAGTCAAGAGTGTAAACTTGTTTGAAACACTCTAACTATAAGGCCTATGGATCTTATTAAGAGTTCAATTTGAACTCAATATCCTTACATAGGTTTTGAGCACTTGGCATCAAGAATAAAAAAATTATAAGTACTCAAATCAATCACTCAGTGACTTATTTTTCTCATTGAACCACTAGACTTAGTTTAACCTATATCATGTGGTTGAGTTCTCAACAACGGTGATCATAGTGTCTTTACCAAGATATAGAAGCAACACATTAAAAGTCCTATGTTGTATCCTAGTTTCATGAGTACTATATAGACAAAACCTAAGTCTCATAAAAAGTGACTCACACCTTTACACTTACATAGGTGAGTCCATAAAGAGTGTAAACTTGTTTAAAACACCTCAACCATAAAGCCTATGGATCTCATTAAGAGTTCAATTTGAACTCAATATCCTTACACAAGTTTTGAGCACTTGATATTTTAAATGAAAAAATTATAAGTACCCAACCCAATCACTCAATGACTTGTTCTTCTCATTGAACCACTAAACTTTGTTTAACCCATATCATGTGGTTCGGTTCTCATCAGAGGTGACTATTTTTATAGGCTTTAGCTTAATTTTCTTCGATATCTTAAAGACAATTTCTCAAGAAAGTATATTTGTCAACGAATTCACTAAGGTTTGATAAGATCTCACATATGCAATAGAGATTACTCCTTGCTTGAGTAAATTATTCACATTATTGTGTTTTATACTGATATGTCTAGATTTTTCTTCATAAATATTACTTTTCGCTTTTTAAATAGTTGCTTGGTTATCGTAATGCATAGCTATCGGGTGTGCCAAGTTATCTCCTAATGATATCTCTATCAAGAGATTTTTTGGCCATTTACCTTTCCTAGTTGAGGCTAGTGCTATCAACTTTGCTTTCATCGTAGAATGAATTTTCATAGTTTATTTTTTGGATCCCCCAAAAATTGCCCCCCGATCCAAGGATAAATATCCATTCACTTTTGGATAATGACTAATTAGATTCAAAATTTCAGTTTGCATCATTATACCCTTCAAATATAGTGGGTTATCTCTCATAGAATATCTCCTAGTTTAGAGTTCTTCTCAAATACCTTAAGACTCGATAATTAATGCTCTTGCCCTGGGGTACTAACGTATCGGCTCAACTTACTCATGCAAAAGGCTATGTCTGATATAGTTGCATTCATAGCATACATAAGACTGTTAATAACACTCGCATACTTTAATTGAGATATACTTCTTTTAGTGTTAATTGATAACTTAACATTAAGGTCAAACAGGGTAGCAACAAACTTAAAATCATAATGATTATATTTTCTCTAGATCTTTTAAATGTAGGCGGATTGAGAATGCATATTCATTCTCATGTCTAACCAACTTAATACTAAGAATAACATAATCTAAGCTCATGTCTTTCATGTCAAACTTAGATGATAGAAAGTGTTTGCTATTGTTTATGCATTTTAATTGTATTATTGTTCATAATTAGCATGTCATCCATTTACAAACAAATAATTATAACATTGATACTCTTTACTTCGTTATATGTGCATTTATTAAAATCATGAATATAGAATTTGTAGGATACTATCACATTATCAAATTTTTCATGTCATTGTTTAGGTGTTTGTTTTAAACCATACAAAGATCTTAATAATTTTTAAACTTTTTTTTCTTGGCCTGGTGTTGTGTAGCCTTCAGGCTGTTCTATATAAATCTCTTCCAAGATCATTTAAAAACACAGTTTTAACATTCATTTGGTGATTCTCAAGTTTGAAAATCAATGTCAAAACAATCATGATTCTAATGAATACATAGGAGTGTAGGCATAAAAAGAATCAAGTCCAGGCTTTCATTTAAAGCCTTTAGCAACAAGTTTAACTTTAAATTTCTCAAAAGAACCATCGGGTTGAAGTTTTTTCTTGAAAATATATTTTTATCCCAAGGTTTAAAGCCAAGGGGTAAATATACCAAAATTTAAGTTTTATTTTTTATGATAGAATTTATTTCACTCTATATAACTTCTTTCTAAGAAGTGACATCTGGAGAGGTCATAGCTTCTAAAAAAGAAACAAAGTTTTTATCTATCATGTAAATATGAAAATCCGAACCAAAATCTTTTGGTTTTCTTAATCTTTTGCTTTTTTAAGTTCGAGGATTTTCATAATCACAAATTCTTTTCCTTAAAATTGGCTGATATCTAATGTCTTTTGAAATTTTAAAGGATTTTAAAGTTAAATATTCTCTAAACTCAACTTGTATGAGTTCTAAAATTACTTTAGTTTCAATATTCATAAATATATAAGTTTTGCTATTTTGGGAATATTCACAAATCACTATATATTAAATCAAGTAATTTTGAATTTCTTACACTTGGAAAATGTCCTTTTACAAACTTGACTTGAATGCAAATGTCGTATTTTCTTAGATAAACAATTTTAAATTTAGGATAAAGTCCTAAGTTACCCATGTTTCTCAAAGATTTATAATTAACATGCTCTAATCTATCACACCATAAATCATACTAATTGAGCTTATAAATAAAAGCAAAATTATTGTTATTGATCAAATTCAACTTAAACAAGCTATTGGTGGGGTAACCTTTACCTATAAACTTGTGGTTCTTTGAAAATATAATATTTCTGAATTTCATCACAACTTTAAAACATGAGTTGTAAGTAGGTACACAAATACAAAATTCTTCATCACAGTGGATTTGCGATACACATTTTGTAGGGTCAAGCACTTTTAAGAGGTGAAGCGAAGTGCTATACTCTATTTTTCATGAACCTTGGCTTCATGAGAATCTCTCATGTAGATCTTACAATTTTATATGTTTTGAACATACTATGATCTTTGCAAGAATGAATTATTGATCTAAAATATGCATATCACCCTTTATACAAATTAATCATAAATATCTCACTCAGTAGAACCATCAGGTTGTCATTGGGTTTACTATCCTTATTGCCTTGAAATTTCTTTATGAGCCGACACTTTCTCGCATAGTGACCCGGTTTACCACAAGTATAGTAGGAAACAAAGTCTCACTTCTTAGCAATAGTCATGAATTTATTATTCTTATTTCTAAGTTTTTGTTTGAACCTTTGTTTATGCTCAACCATGTTTACCTTAGTATCAACTTCTTTCACTTCATCTTTCTTATCTCGAGATTGAGTTTCCTACTTGATTGTAAGATGTTGAATAATTTTTTTTAAGGTAAACTCCTCATTCTTATATTTTAATTCATTTCTATAATCTTTCCAAGATGGAGACAATCTACCAATAATTTCAGCCACATGGAATGATTCATCAAGGTGTATACCCTCAGACTTGATCTGATGAGCTATGATCTTCATCTTATGGATTTGAGGTACTAGTGGTTTATCATAAAAGAACTTAAAATTTATATACTTATTAACCAAAAACTTATGGTTTCCTACATCCTCCATATTGTATTTCTTTTTAGTGCTTGCCATAGTTCCTTAGTCGTACCAACTTTCAAGTAGAGATCAAATAGGGTGTCTGAGAGCACATTTATGATGTGGTTACGACATATGAAGCCATCCTCCTTCTATTTCCTCCTTTTTCATTTCTCAACAATAATCGTGTTCTCTTGTTCTTCTATATGTGCCATTATGAGCATGTACATCGTGTTCATAATTGTAAGACAAATACAAACTTTGTGATGCCATCTTTTGAAGTTAGTGCTATCAAACTGGGACAACTTGAGCAGCTCTTGGTTACCAACTTTCATAGTAGTCATTTTTGCAGAACTCACTTGGAAATTGTTGAAAATTTTACTCAATTGATATAACAATTAAATTTGAACCAAGTGCGCTTGGAGGCACATGTTAGATGCAATAGGTGTCTCACTTAAGATCAAGTCCTTAGGGAAATCGGTATTCATGCAACTTTGCTCACAGGATACAACTAAGTTTTCACCTACTCTGAAGGTCAATCCATGTCTTGCACTTGGTGAGACCAAACAACTCAATACAAACCACCTTAAATAGCCTCTTGACTAGGTCAACTAGACCCTAGCTTCAACTTAGGCTAGACCTTGGGCTCAACTTAGGCAGAGCCTTGACTAAGTCAATACCTAAACTCACTTGAGAGAGGAAGACAAAAACACTAGGGAGTGTGTGTGAGAGAGAGGGAGCTCATATAAATCTAGAGAGCTCACGAGAGAGAAGAGAGAGAGCTCGTGAGATAAAGGAGAAATTTAGAGCACGATGGAGAGAATGGGAGAGGGCTAGGTATATATAGCCCGAGCCTACCGACTAGCTATAATGGACCCAACGACAAAAAACAAATGGCCCTCAAGAGGGTCTAACGGGTAGGGAAAGCTAGTCTAATTCCAAGGACAAAAAGGGTAGTCAAAGAATTAGAAATGATACTGCCATGGTCAAATTCATCCAAAAATAATAGTGGAGTCAAAGGTCAATAGTCTAAAATTAAGAGGGAAGATCTTTAAATGTTGGACCATTAAGAAGATGCATGCTGGATCAAACGAGGCTCCATCAGTAGGTTGAATGGATCTAGGTCCAAAATAGATGGCTAAAGCCTATTAAATGGGATGGTCAAAGACTTGAAGATAAAACTATTTCAATAGCCAAAAGGATTGGTCAAAGTCCAAGAATGACCATGATCAAGACCAAACCAGCTAAAGGTCAAAGTTCAATTGACATATCCTAATAAACCTGGCAGCCCATAAATGCAACTGTACCCTATTTAACTTCACTTGGATTTTTTGGCAAATCTGACCCTGTAGATTGATAGGAAACTTCACTTGGATTTTTTTTTATAAAAAATACATTTTTTTATAAAAAATATAATTTTTTAGGCGTATAATATCACTACAAGAAATCTGTGAATTAGCGACGACCCTACTCCGTCGCTAAAGTGTTTAGCGACGGATTAGCATCGAAGTAACGACGGATAGCTTTCATCGCAAAATTATAGTCGCTAAGTAGCAACGAAAACTATCTGTCGCCCGTTCTGTCGCTAATTTGCGATGACTTAGCGAACGACAAGTTCCCTCGCAAAGCTGTCGTTACTATACGAAGATTTTCATTTTGCGACGGATTAATATCCGTCGCTAATATAGTGACGAACTTAGTGACGAACTAAGATCCGTCGTAAAAACATTGACCAGCTAGTAAATAGCAACGAATTAAATCTATCCCTAATCTGTCACTAAATTGCATGACAGTACCAAATAGCGACGGATATTTCTGTAGCTAATCTGTCGCAAAAAAGGAAAAAAAAATGTTTAAAACATAAATATCGAAAAAAAATTCTCGTAATACAATTTATATTTCCTGTACAATTTATATTTCTTGTGAATAAAATACAAAGTACACATCAAAACACATATAAAAGGAAACTAAAACAATTAATCGATCCACTATAAAATTCGCAAGTTCTAATTATTTACAATTGAACATTTAAATTTTTAAACAAAAAGAAGGTGCAACAAATACAACACATGAATCTAATGATCGCCAAGATTTTGTGCGTCCTCTTCTTCATTGTCTTGATCTGCGCCTTCAGCTCCACTATGCTAATTAGCGTCAGCAACCTATAAGAGAAAAGAAAGGTTAGTATTGATAAACAAAATATACTGAAATAAATTATATGCAATGCACCTAAGTTAAGGCAATCAAAGTAACATGAAATCTAACGACATACAATACATAACATGAAACTTCCATACCTGAGATTCACCTGCAGACGAAGTTCTCCTGTTCTAAAAAAAACTGCTCAACTCATTACGGACAACGTCGGAAATTGTTTCATGTAAGTAGTCACGTATTGTGTCCTTAACGAGCTGGCGTACACCATCTCAAGAATTAGGCGGGTCAGTCGGATGCTTGGAGCTGATGCTGACGGGAGAACTCTGTGAGCTGTGACTGGAGGAAGCAACGACTGGTGAGGTTTTCATATTACTCCCAAACCCAAATACACGACCCTTTTTGGGTTCACCTGTTGTAGTCACCCATGCTGCAGAATCAAAAGGTGGATGCTGAGTGGAGTCATCGCCATATCTCTCTATCATCTGTTGCTCATATGACTCCTACAAAGTAATGATTACAATATGAATTAATAATTAAGAATTACAATATTTATGATAACTTGTATATTACAATGATTATTAATACAATAAATATATATCGTTGTCGTTCTCGCCTTCTCTGATACGAACTCTCTCGTGGTCTTACATTTATGTGTTTCAACAAACACATCCTTATATGGCACAATGCCTCCTTTTTCTGCTTCCTGTGAAGTTAAATGATAAAAGAATTATTTAACAGGTTTGCAACAATACTTATAAAATTGAAAAAATATATATATATATATATATATATATATTGATGAGTTACCATTTTCTTCAGGTGGTTCCCAAAAGTCTTAGATCCACCTGTGTGTAGATGGGAATCAAGCATTTTTGCTCGGTTTTGTGCAGCCTTCACTGAGCGGTTTCGAAATTCATGCCCCGCCCACTTGTCGCACATTGCATCCCAAACATCTGACCTGATAGTAGGAGGTCCATGGCCCTTCCATTGCAGTGGATCATTTATCTCGCCAGATGTTTTTCTTGCTGCAGTCTTCATATTGTGCAGCATGTCTGCAAATCGATTGGCAGCCACCTTCTGCCACACCTTTCTTGTATCATGTTCCTCCATTGTAGTCGCGAAGAGATTCGAAGCCTATAAATATTTTCAGAAAGTTAGTAGACATGACTATAACAAAAAATTAAATATGAAACATATTAACTATAAGAAACAATTATATACCGTGAATGAGGACCACAATCTGTCCAACACCTCCTTCGGGTACTCTTTTCATTGAGCGACTGGTCCTAGTAGATGTTGAAGTAGTGAATTTCTAATATCTTGTATTACTTCTTGTGGCTCGAACCTCGCACTGCACATGAATTGGTACACATTAACTATCAATATACAATATTTATAAGATAAGTAATAAGTGAAAATAAAATACTTATGGTCGATTATCGATATACACTATTTGAATGAGTCTTCTTGTGTTAGACTGAGAAGACCTTTCATCCTACGTTGGCTCGTGACTTATATGAACAACTAGTGTAGGTGGGTCATGTATAGGCGAAATATCATCTGTAGAAAAATGCGTTAGAAATTCTCAGAATACGCATTTAAACTAATCAAGTATACAATTAGTTAAATGATATACCTATCAAAGCAGCCCGTGAAGATAAAGGCTGAGATTGGCTAACACTGGATGAATGACCAGTGTAACCTCCACAAACCATATTCTAATAAATAAAAAATGTCATGCAATACATTCAAATAATTTGAAATCATTCACATCAAATATTACAATACATTAAAATCATTCAAACACGTTACAATACATTCAAATCATAACTCGATACAAATCGAAAATACATAATCAAAGAATAAAAAATAATTTTGTATAACATTCAAACATTGGAATACCTTCAAATCATTCACATCATTGCAATATATTTCAATACATTCAAATTATTCAAATCATTCACATCAAATATTGCAATACATTCAAATCATTCAAACACGCTACAATACATTCAATAGAGGTTTGTATTACAAGATTTTGCTCACTAGCTCAAGAATTCTTCCTCATCACTTGTTTGACTTTCATATTCTTTCTCTTCCTCTTTCTCTTCCTCCTCTTCTTCATCTTCTTCTTCTTCTTCATTGTTTGCCCATCCACTTGGTATATCATTTGGATCACATTCTTCTATGAATAAAGTATCGACCAATGGAGATATGACATGCATATCATGCGCAACATCATAATCATAAAAGAAGTCATAGATATCATCTGATTGATAATAATCACTCTCTTTAGTTAACTTGTCTTCCTGTAATTGATCATACTCAGGGTATAGTTTGGACTTCACCTTGCAAACTGCCCACCATTCATTTCTATCTAACTTCTTTGTACTCGGATATGAAGTATAGTAAACTTGTTGAGTTTGCGAGGCTAATATGAATGGTTCATATGTTCCAAACCTTGATTTATGATTCACCTCCACAATGCCTGAGGCTTTGTAAACTCTTGTTGCAGTTGGATTAAACCAATGACACTTGAATAAAATTACCCTATTATTTATGCCTATGTAAGTCAACTCCATTATTTCCTCTATAACACCGTAGTAATCATGTTCATTTTCACTGTAACTGCTACCCTTGACACGCACGCCACTATTCATCATTGATTTGTTTATACCGTAGCCTTTTGTATGGAATCGATAACCATTTACGATGTACCTGTTGTAACATTGCACAACTTTGGTCGGACCATTTTGTAAATCACATGTTTTTTAACTTTAACATCACCACAACGAACCTACAAACATAAACAATAAAGAAGACAATTTATGATCACAACCAGTTAAGTAACTTAGTGTTGTTTACACGTAGACAATTTATGTCATCGTCCTTACCAACTCTTTCAACCACTCCATGAACTTAGTTTCACGTTCTTTTTGCACTTTCACATCAGTGAGATGTGAAACTTCTCTTCACAACTCTAGATCAATTTGTTTGCACTTAACAAATACTTATATTACCGAACCATGTATGCACATATAGAACATAAAAGGATTTAGATTTGTGTTGCGTCTACATGTACTTACTCGATGTATGGGTCGATCGTTGAGCAATTAAAAAGAATATAGATTTGTGTTGTGTCTTGCTCTCGATCTACCAAGAGTCTTGATGGGTAACTACCAAATGCATGCTCAAGTGGTTAAAATATCGACAGTTTGTCAGCTATAATAAATTGTTCTCCATCATTGTTATGAGGTGGGCATGTATAACGTGTTGAAATGTGAGGTTCAAAGTACATAGATGAGAAATTTGAAATCTCTTCTAAAGTGTACGCCTTACAAATAGAGCCTTCTACTCTTGCTTTATTCCGAACCTTTTTTTTGAGGTCAAACATACATCTGTCAAAAATATACATCTCAAATTTAAAATATTTGTCATTAAAGAGAAAAATGTAAGAAAAAATATACCTTTCAAATGGGTACATCTACCGATATTTCACAGGACCACTAACCCTTAGTTCATATGGCAAATGTATGATCAAATGTTTCATAACATCAAAAAATGCTGGCAAAAATATCTTCTCTAGCTGACAAATAGTAGTGATGACAGAATTCTCAAGATTCTTTACCTCAAATACTACGACTTCCGATGCGCACAATGTTCTAAAAAATCTACCCAACTCAGATAATATCCTCCATATGGGTTTGTCTAACATATCATGGAATGCTAGGGGTATCAATCGTTGCATAAAGATATGACAATCATGGCTCTTCAACCCATATAACTGTTCATCATCGATCTTCACAGCTCAAGCAATGCTAGAGATGTATCCATCTGGAAATCTCAACTGTCTCAACCATTGACAAACCTGCTTTATTTGATCAGGTCGAAGCATGTATCTTGCCTTTAGTTTCCGTACTTTGCCATTATACTCTTTGAGTTTCAATTCTGGTCTTTTACATATTACTTTTAAATCCATACGGGCCTTCGAATTATCCTTCATTTTCCCTTTAACATTCATTATTGTATTAAACACATTATCAAACACATTTTTCTCTACATGCATCACATTCAAATTATGTCATATCAATAAGGTCGACCAATATGGTAGTTCCCAAAATATAGATTTCTTTGTTCAATTGTGATCCTTCCCAAATCCAAGGAAGGTCGTCAGACTACGGGCATCTGTTAATACATCTGGAAAGTATCGCAATCTTTTTAAAATCTCTATGCCAGACAATTTTGTTGGTGGACCTTCTATTTCAGATGTGCCTGCTCGAAACACATTCTTTTGTCTTCAGAATGAATGGTCGCTAGATAGAAATCGACGATGACACTCAAACCAACACGGCTTCCTTCCATGCATCAATCTAAATGATTTTGTGTCCTCCATGCAGTACAGACATGCCAACCTTTCATGTGTGCTCCAACCAGATAACATGTCATATGCAAGAAAGTAACTAATTGTCTATAGAACAGTGACCTTTATATTGAAATTTTGTTTTTTGCGGGCATCGTACGTAATAACACCATCATCCCACAATAATTTTAGTTCATCAATCAATGGCCTTAAATATACATCAAGATTTTGGTCAGGTGAGGTCGAACCAAGAATCAATAGGGACAAGAAAAGATTCTGACGCTTCATACACAAGCTTGGTGGAAGGTTGTATGGAGTTACAAATACTGGCAAATATGAGTATGGAGTTGATCTACCCCCAAATGGATTAAATCCATCTGTACATAGACCGAGTCTAACATTTCTCACTTCCATTGTGAAGTTCTAATGAGTACGATCAAAGTGCTTCCAAGCTTCCGCGTCAACAGGATACGTGATCTTGTCTTCATCATGTCAAACTTTATTTGCATGCCATCTCATGTGTTTAGCTATCCTTGAAGACATATACAATCGTTGCAATCTAGGGATGATAGGAAAGTAGCAGAGTAACTTGTATGAAACTTCTTTTGATCTTGTGCTACCATTGCCTCTTGTATTTGGCTTGAACCGAGGATACCCACATGACGGGCATGATATGTTGTTTTTAAGATCCTTGAAATACAACATGCAGTGATTTGGACAAGCATCTATCTTTTGATACCCCATACCTAGAGCATTGACTATAACCTTCGCACGATAGAAATTTTGTGACAATTTCTTATCTTTGGGCAACATACTCTTCACTATCATGCACAAACGGTCAAAACATGATTGACTCAAATTATACTCAAACTTCAAATTCACTAGTTGAAGAACTGCAGACATGATAGTGTGACTCTCGCAACCATTCCAAAGTGGTTCATCAACATCTCTAAGTAAATCATAAAATCTACTAGCTGCATCGTTTGATGCTTCTTCCTCTACCCTAATTGTTACATCACTAAGACCCATAGCAGAACCCAGTTCTGTTCCTGCGACATCAAATATCAAATCTATATATGGATTAGCGTGCACCACATCCACCCGTGCGTCAAAATTGTTCTTAAATTCTTCACTATGAAAGGTCCAATTCTGATAATCACTCACAAAACCCTTCATGTATAGGTGATGTCTAACGCCATGAGGTTCTACAAATCGATTGTTCTTACAAATCTTGTAGGGACACCTAATTCGACCTGTGAGATCCACTGTACTGACACTTGCCATTGCAAATTCAATAAAACTTTCAACACCATCCATATATTCATGTGATACCTCATTGTCAACTATCCTACGGTACATCCATTCATGGTTTGCAGTCATTTTATCATATGATGTTACAAATAGTATCCTAACTAATTAAAAGAGAATCATCAGAATGCTATGATAAAGAAAATATTAAATTTATCATGCAATATATGATGCATGCTATATATTTGATATATCACACACACACACACACACACACACACACACATATATATATATATATATATATATATATACATATATATAATATCATACAATCACAAAAACTATGATGCATGTAATGATAGCTTAATATTTTTATGTGCAAACTATTCATAACACGATACATTCATTTGAAACATGCTTTCATTATACAATTTCACATGGAAGTCATAATCAAATTGAAAGTAACTATATGCAAGCATGGATACAATCACATCAAACATTGCAATACATTCAAATCATTTATATAAAAAAAAGTCAAACATGTACCTACAAAAAACACACTTCAATATCCCGCTAACTACTATCATGCCTAGCATAAAATCCGTACTCCAAAAATAAGAACACTTCTATTCACATATATTAAAATCATGCTCAGCAAGATCTCCAAACTTCATCAAAACAGTCCTAGATATCAACAACTAAGTGACTATGTGAACAGAAAAGCGTTGCATCCAAAAAAATAAATAACATGTGATATGCTTGTATCACTTACTCACCACGAGTATTTACCCAATTTGAATTGCTTTTTCCTTTCAATTTTTTTCTTATTTCTTTTTGTATTGCATTTTTTACAGCATGCGATGTGTAGCAATAAGCATTGTGCAATTTGCTCAGCAACGTACCTGTAGAGAACATATATACAAAACAATACAGGGAAGAGGTTCGACCCCTCCCTGGCAAAAAAAAAAATAACAGGGAGGGGGCTCGGCCCCTCCCTTGCAAAAAAAAAAGAGGGGGCCGAGCGGCCTCCTGCCTCCTATCGGCCTCCCGAAACCCGAAAGAGAGAGAGGGGGGCGAGAGATGTGGCAGGGGGCCACCGACCTTCTGTCAACCTCCCGGCAACGAAACAAAGAGAGGGGAGGGCACAGCAGGGGTTGCGGGCCCTCCGACAACCCGAAACAAAGAGAGGGGAGGGCACTGTAAGGGTTGCCGACCCTCTGGCAACCTGAAACAGAGAGAGAGGGGAGAGCACAATATGGGTTGCCGGCTCTTTGGGAACCCGAAAGAGAGAGAGGGAGGTGAGAGACGCGGCAGGGGGCCACCGACCTCCTGTCGGCCTCCCGGCAACAAAATAGAGAGAGGGGAGGGCACGACAGGGGTTGTCGGCTCTCTGGCAACCCCAAACAAAGAGAGGGGAGAGCACGACAGGGGTTGCCAACCCTCCGAGAACCCGAAAGAGAGAGAGGGGGTGAGAGACATGGCAGGGAGCTGTCGGCCTTTCGGTAATAAAACAGAGAGAGGGGAGGGCACGACAGGGGTTGCCGACCCTTTGGCAACCCAAAATAGAGAGGGGAGGGCACGACAAGGGTTGTCAGCCCTCCAGGAACCCGAAAGATAGAGAGGGGGGCGAGAGATGCGGCAGGGGGCCACCGGCCTCCTAACAATGAAACATAAAGAGGGGAGGGCACAACAGGGGTTGCTAGCCCTCAGGCAACCCAAAAGAGAGTGAGGGGGGCGGGACCAAGAAGAAGGTGAAGAAGTGGGGTGCGAGGTCACCTCCGATTGTCGAACGAGAGGTCGACGGCCGACGGGTGGGCGACGGAGGACGCGGGGTGGCGGGTGTCCGACGGGAGGTCGTGGGGCGGTAGGCGGCCAACGGGAGGGCATGGGGCGGTAGGCGGCCGACGGGAGGTTGTGGGGCGGTGGGCTGTAGACGGGTGGGCGGGCGACGAGAGCTCGACCGCCGGCAGCAGAGAAAAGAAAGGGAAAAGTGGCTCGAATTAGGGATTTACGAGAAATTTAGCGACGGATTAGCGACGGCCAAATGCCGTCGCCTATTCCATCGCAACTGTGCAACGGAATAGTGACAAAATTTGTACGTCACTAATTCATCGTTAGGTAGTGACAGATGAGCGTCAGACTAATTTTCATCACTAATTCCATAAATAATTCGAATGGTAGTGACAAATATTTTACTCTCGCTAAGTCGTCGCTAATGGGCGACGGAAAAAATCTGTCACCAATATCCGTCGCTATTTGGAGTTTTTCTTGTAGTGTATTTTTAACAATTTTAGATTATTTTTAAATCTTATAAGAACCTATCCATGTGTTGGAATCAAACGATAAAAGAATAAATTCCCATAAAATCATGTAGAATGTATCTATATAGTAAGATTTAAGAAAAACATGAAGAAAGCCCCACCAAAAGCTGTATGATGGTTGCAGGCACAGACAGGTGTACTTCATACTCTCTCTATATCGAGAATATGAGAAAAATATGTTACACTGCTTAAGCCACTTTTTGGATTCAACACACACATGGACTGATTTGGTTGGCTTCACTTTGAACTAGCTACCTCTTCCTACACCAATTAGGCAGTGTTGGAAAATGAGACAAGTTGTTTGTGGTTCAGTTCATACTTGGCTTGTAAAGAGCTAATTTAAACTTGTACAATTTGCTTTGCAAGCCAAGCAGAATAACAAAGTGCTTGACTCGGCTCAACTTGTACAAGCCCATTAAGTAGTAATAAATATGATTTAAATATGTTTTATATCACACAATGTAGTGTGAACTAAGTAGTCCAAGTGCTTGGCATGCAAGCAGTAGATTTTAAGTTCAAATCCTATTGCTTTCAACTTTTAAACAATGTATTTTTTTCTATTACCAAGTCAGTTGTCTGGCTCAATATGTCTAACAGTTTAAATCCTATTAGTTTATGCTTTGAACCTAATAGTTTTTGCTTTGTAGCAATATGTATTCTTTTGTAAATGAACCAGCTTGAACTGCTCTCATTTAGCTCAAGCTTGTTTGATACATACCCTTCTTCCTAGCCACTACCACAGGCCTAACATGGACGTCTCATGCACCTACACCTAGCCGGCTAGCCTACTTGGGCTCTATATTGGGCGTCATTTCATGCTTGCAAAATCCTTCTTGTATTTTGGTCTTTTATGTACAACTAGGAATTGGGTGGCATGATTGTAATAAGTGAAAGTATTAGGGTTAGTTAGTAAGGCTATAGTCTATAAAAGGCTCAGCCCAATTAGCCACTTGGCTCATTATGTGATTTGTATATTGAGTTTGCTTAATGCAAATTGGAGTTGTGCCCTTATACTCTAAAATGGTTAGGCTTGAGTAGTTAGTCCTTACTACTTGAGATTCCTCTCAATCCACACATAACCATTCCCCAACTCTCTCAATCATCCCTACAATTTTTTCTAAACTGTCCAACCTATCTCTCTCTTTCCAAACAATCTAATAGCATTTTGATGTGCTATTGTGTGAGCTTTATTCCAGACAGATCCTTTGGATTGGCTGTTTTTTGGATCCACTCTCCCAATCCCATGATCTGTATTCCTACGAATCAGGTCATGTGAGGAAGTGTGGATCCTTCCTTGATTTTTGGAAAACAAAAAATAAAAGGGGTTTTCACAAAAAAATATAGTTTTTAATAAAATGGACCCAAGACTTAGATCCGAATTTGAGACGTGAGTATTGTTCATTAAGATCTCGCATCTTTCATCTTCCGTTGAGTAGAGATTAGCCAGACTAGGAACATCATATCCTGGCTTTTGGGGTGATAGTTGCAGAAGTATATACCTTAAGTGCAAAACTTAAGAAAAAAAACAGTTTGGTTGTAAGAACCCTCAAAACTTGAGAAAAACACCAAAAATATATCATCATTAAGACAATCTGAACTTAATAAATTGCATAAAATAATAATTAAAAATGCAATTAAAATCACATCGGGCTTAAGTAACTTTTTCTACAATTTACGAGCATGAGAGCACGGACAACACTTTGGCTACGTCTGAGCTCCAAATAGGTGTGAGATTGGGGGATCTGAACCCTAGGCTAAGTATGGTAGGTTAGGCTAAGCCGTGTATAAGTTTTTGCAGAGTAAGGCCACTGTTGCTAATTGGTTACTTCCCTATTTATATGGTTTTAATAAATCTGGATACATTTTTTATGTATTCGTGATCTAGATAAAGATTGATGACTGAAATTAAATGTGTTTGAATTATAGGGCTAAGATTAAATCTTAGATGGGTAATTGCCTATGATAAAATTGCATGGCTTTAAGAAGGGCTTAATGGCTTAATCTTGGTTTTGACAACTGAGTGCAGACACCCACAAAATTGAGCTCTCTCTCTCTCTCTCTCTCTCTATCTATCAAACACATGGTAGGCAGGCAGTAAAGGGATTTAAATGAACATCTTCAACTTTTTTGTGGTTTTTTTTCGAGGACAAAGGATCTATTTCCTACTTAGTCAAAACGAAGCGTATCCTTAAGAATTTTACAAATTTTAGCAAAAGAAATTGCAAGCTTTTTAGCAAAGGGCCGCTTGCTTCCCGTGTGGAAGCGAAAACTTGATATTTTTAGGTTCCAATTTGGTTCTGACATTGACTAGCATTGTCGAAAATCATATCCATGCCCATATCCAATATTTATATTATTATTATACCGTAGCCAATTTTTATATCCAATTTCGTATCATGTTATCTTGAAAAATGGGATATTGGGTAACATTATCTTATTTTCAGCATTGAGTTTGACAATTTGTAAAACATATAATTAACCGCCTTTTATTATTTAGACCTTAGATCCCTCAGTTACGAGTACGGTTGTAAATAAATTAGGAGGGTTTAGTCCGAGTAATAATAGTATAATGCTGTCTAGTGAACTCCATTAATTTGATAAAAATCAAACGAGTCCTTCATGGATCACATCTTACGGATACGATCTTTATATTTTATTTAATGAAATAAATATTTTAATGTTTTGATATTTAGGCTGACTTTTAATAGCAATTAAATATTAACAGTTCTCCATGCACCAAAAATTTAAAAAAATCAAACAAGTTCGAATCTCGATTTACTTGTTAAGGGTAGCTTCGTAAATAAATCTCAGACGATCTGCGGGCGTTTTTCTTCAAATAATCGCCGCGCCGGGTCGGGGCTTCACGTCAGCAGGTCTTGTTGGCTCCTGCCACGTGGGAGTGGGCCCAGTTTATCTGACTAGTGGATTTAAAAAGGTCCCCTCAGGTGGAAAAGCGAGAATCATTCGATCTCAGCCGTCCATCTGGCAACCACAACGAGCTCAACATGCAGTGTGTGTGGCTGCTTTGGATGGAGAAAGGATCTTTCTTGCGGCTGTAATTTGTCACACGTGTCTGGAGATGGGGACTGGCAGATTCAGGCGTGTCGGCGTGGGAGACGCCTTGCGGAACTCCAAATTTTGGGTTGGGGGCAGTTCATGGGTCTCCGATCTGTTAGCTGACTCTTAAAAATGAGGCTGGATCCAGACCATAGTATGGCAAAAGGTCCAAACCCATAGTTGCCGAGGTAGGCTGTGTCAATGGGTCGGGTTTGGTTTAGACCCAGGTGGAACCAGACTTGGACCAAATTTTTGGGTATAATATCGAGTCTGGACTTGGGTCTATACCCAGACCTGATATGCACTACATGAACCGGATTATACCCTGTAAAATAATAATTTTTATCATTTTTACATTAAAAAATTGTGGTTCTTAATCAAAACTCGGGTCAGGCCCAGGTCTGGTATACAATTTCACAAACTATACTCGGGTCCATTTATTAATCGGACCTTCAGGTCAGGACCCGAGTCTTAATCGGGTCTTCTTATTTGTCACCATACCCGGACCTTATAGGGTTTGGTCTGGGTCGGGTCCGGGTAAACCAGACCGGTTGACACCCCTGCAGTCCCGATCATCTTAATTAGCTCCTAAATCCTAATGCCAACTCAAGTTGAGTTGGAGTTCAAAACCCAGAGTGCATATCTGTTGCTGTGTGTACTCTCTCTCTCTCTCTCTCTCTCTCTCTCTCTCTATATATATATATATATATATATATATATATATATATATATATATATATATATATATATATATATATATATATATATACGGTGGCCTTACATAGTTACATACTATCTGTAAAAGTTTAAATCATAAATACCTCCAATATTTTCATCATTTCATGATTTTATCATCTTATTTTCATAAATGAATAAAGTGCTTCCTAACAAACCATCTCATTTTCAAGACCTTGCACGTGTTCCAAACTAACGCAAATTTTGTCGTAGCTGCGTCGTAGTGACAAAAGTTTTTATCGGCAATTGCTCTTTTCGAGAAATTGAAAAAAATCCATAAATCTTGCATTTTTTTGGCAAAATCTCGGCAATAAAAAATAAATTAAAAAATATAAAAATGTTTTTTATAAGAAAATATTAATAAAATTTATTAATATCACATTTAAATTGCAATAAATAGCTGTTTAAAACGTAAATATCATGTTTAAATCGCAATATTTATGTTTTTTCATAAATCTCGCGATATTTTAAAATTCTTGTAATAAATTGCCGTTTTAAACTTTCAGGGAATTTCTCGCAATATTATCGGGAAATTTTCATAAATTAGGGATGTAAATGGTTCGGATTTGGATCAGATGTGACCAATACCATATTTGACTGCTTGGATTCAAATTTGGATGGTCAAAAGCTCATAGCAGATCCACTTTTCTTTTACATGTAAACGGAGTCTAACATTCATCAAATTGGAATATTTGTCAAAACCATATCCTCATCCCATTATAATTGGATATGGTTTTGGCTTGCCAAATGCAACTAAACGGATATCACATAAAATCCAATTCATTGACATCCCTCACGTTAATGCTTTTTCAAGTAGTTTTGGATACTTTTATACTTTTATGATTATATATATATATATATATATATATATATATATATATGGAATATTAGCCTAAGTTAACAAAAAGAAATATATCGTTAGTTTATCATGAGATTTTTCCCTTGCCATGAAAATCTCTATATATTTGTGACGTTGGTCCAAACTGGTGAGACCCGAGCAACAGTTGGGCTCCCGGTTCGACCATCTACTTGGGTCTTGATTCTGGATGTACCTGATTGTACCAAACCCAGCACGTCCAATTTGGATCAAACTGCAAAAGGGACCAGTTGGGCATACTCATAACCAGAACTGCCTTGTGCAGTGCCCGAAACACTTATCAGGTCAGCTTATGTAGGACATTGTTGTGGTGTTTCTGTTGCTGATCCAGATCTGATCCATTGGTTGCCCCAAGGGGGTTGTCCTAGTGGGGGTGTGACCTTAATTGGCTGCTAGACGGAGCAGTCAAGGTTCAATTTCCATGAGTGTCGCACTTCTGTGCAAGCCAACGCATAGCATAGGTCTCAGGGACAAGAGTCCTAGCCTCAGAGTTCTATGCTGCTGCCGGCATGACGACCATGCCGGCTGTGGTTTCTTCGGGTTATAAATAAATAAATAAATAAATAAAAGAGTCTACCAGTTAAAAGCTGCATACCTGACAGGAGCCCAACATGAGACAAAAGGATTAGCACCTAGGGTTGGTAAAACGAGCTGAACGAACCGAACATGAACGAGTTTGAGACGAGTTGAACCAAGCCGAGCCACAAGTAGCTGGGGGTGCTACTCAGGCGACTGGGGCGGGTGTAAAACGAGTGTGCGGAAGGATAACAAGTTATATAAGAACAATAGGGGCTTTGACTTAGCTGACGTTCGTTCAATTTTTTTTTTTAAATAAGAAAACGGGCATGCTCGTCCTTTCGGATAAACATAAGCGTTTTTGTCATTTCGTGATCTTTTAAACAAATTCATTTTCAAGAAAAGACAAACTACAGGGCACGGCATTGACCTCTACTCTTCTTTTTTTCTTTCAAAAGTAATTGACAAGGTACGTGGAGAGAGAGAGAAAGAAAGAGGAGCGTATCGGGATCTAAATTCAAGCGCATGAAGTGAACAAGCAAAGCAATGGGCAGGAGGTAGATTGGTTGGACAGTTATAGAGAGATTAGCATTGATGGTTTAGAGAGTTGGAGAATGGTTAGAGGTAGATTGAGAGAAATATAAGTAGTTATGACTAACTACTCAAGCTTTAACCTTTTAAAGTAATTAATCGCACAACTCTAATAGAGATCCTCAAGAATTTTTTCACACTTTGCATTAAGCAAACTAAAGATTCAAATCACATAATGAGCCAAGTTGCTTTGGCTGGGATTTTTATAAACCATAGCCTTCTTAACTAACCTCAATGCTTGCACTTATTACAATCATGCCACCCAATTCTCAACTGTATATAAAAGACCAAAATACAAGAAGGAGCCAGCCCAAGTAGGCTTATAATACTTAGCATTTTTTGGAAAAATTCAGAAATTTAATTTAATTTAGTGATATTTTTCTATTTAAATTTTCTAATAATTGATTGATAAATATTGTTAATTAATTAAGTATGGGTTAGTAATATGTGTTGGATCCTATGTTGGATCATGAACCTTTTAGATAAAATCCATAATCCATGTAAGAGCTTATTATTTATAGAAATTAATATTTAAATTTAAAAAAAAAATAATTGAAAACCTTAATTAGGTTTGTGTTGACTTTTTTCTTTAGTTTTAGTAACTTGTATAGAGGAGGTTTAGGAGCGCGCAATTAAGAAACCAAGGTGGGATGCCCCCAGATAACTTTAATATTGTTTCGACAAAAAATTTGGTCAATTGGTGGCTCACTGATTAAATCGGAGTTGACCTTTACGTTTCTCATCTCGAAGGCATTAAGATCGACTATCTATATGCCCAAATTGATGATGATTTGAGTATTCTATTATTGACCAAAGTTCATGCTTAATTGCAAGTTGAAAATCAATATTTTTTGACATCAAGTATTTTTTTTTACTGATCCGAATGCATATGATTAAATCAAAGACCATCACGATGATATATATTTTGAGGAATATCAAATCGACTATTTAAACGTCGAATTTGATTCAGTCTTTGTGTCTGTAGACCTCTTAAAAGGTCACCCTATTACCTAAAGGAACCTCCTGGTAGGTTTAGGTTAGGTTTCTTATTTAGGAAACTCAACCTAGCTCTTCCTCTATATAAGTCCCATAACCCTCCCTCCTATTCACATTTTTCTAAGGGAGAAAGAGAAATATGTTGGGAGAGAGCATGAGAGAAGAAGAACCGACCAAGTCGAGGTAAGTTTCTCTGTTATTTTGCCAGTGACTGACCATAGAAGCTGAATGTACCTATTTTTCTTTTTTTTATACGATTTGGACTCATACAAGGTTTGTACCTTGATCTTGGACAACAACCTAGCTTTAGAGAAGATATTTCAAATCTCTTTCGTGTTCTTTCAGTGTTCGGGAGTTTTTCCTAGTATTTTAATTTTCGTTCATGTGTTTGATGTTTTATTCTTTCGTATTCGTAACGAGGTATGTGGTTTCTCATTATTCTTCATGTTTAGGGTTTAGTATAGGTTGATCAAGTATGAAATTGTATTCTTATGGTTCAATTTAGGCTACTTAGGGAGGAACGGTCCAGCCTCATACTAGAGAGTACTTACAATGTTTTGAAAAGAAGTTGCTTATTAAATAAATCTTTTCAAATAAAATTCTTTTGTTTTCAAAGGTAGGATTTTGGTCCAATATACTTATTCATTTTTTTCTTTTCACTATGGATGTTGAATTAGGATTGACCATTATTTTATTATCATTTCAATTCTGAGTTCACTTGGCTTGCTTGATCCATAAAATATATATGTTCTATATAACGTTTGATATTTCAAAGTGCCCAGCGTGCCCATGTCATCCAGAAAAGTTATGGATTGTTTCACAAATTTGTTTGGCCATGATGTTATGAGTCAGTTGATTGGTCTTTATAAGTTAGTCATTACAACTAATTTTCTTTTTCTCTTATGTTGATTTCTTTTTTTTTCTATCTTTTGTTGATGACATGATAATCAATGATTGGGTATTCTGCCATGGTGGTCTTCTTCCTCATCATGGTAAACTGAGAAAATATTCCATGTGAATTTTCTTTTATATGGTGGAAAAGTTTATCTTTCTGTGAAGTAAACCCTAGAAAAAATAGAGAATAATCAATGGTTGGGTATTCTACCATGGTGGTGGTCTTCCTATTAGTTGTTTGAGATAACACGATAATGAGTTATCACCTATGTATGAGGATTAATTGGCAAATTGTTACATTTGATAACGATATACCTATATACGTGGTAATTGTTAAGCTTTTGTGTTATCCGTTATCATATCGTTACATTTGATAACGATATACCTACATGCATGGTAATTGTTAAGCTATCTATTGATAACGATAGTTGAGATATTCTCTATTTTCGTGTAACTTAGATAACAAGTTATCAATTAGATCTGATAATGTAACCAATTTCTTTTTAAATGACATGCAAACTTTTCTTAGAGAAAATAAAATCAACCATCAACATAGTTGTGTAACAACACCGTAACAAAACGGTATTGTTGAACACAAACATAGAGATTGATTGAATGTGGCTCGGGCCCTCCGATTTCAATGAAATTTACCACTCAAACTTTGGGGGGAATGTGTTCTTACGACCACATACCTTATTAATCGTCTTCCCTCAAAGCCCTTGATGGGTAAAACTCTCTATGAGATGTTATATAACTAAGCACCTAATTATGCTCATTTACGCATATTTGGATGGTTATGTTATGCTTTTAACATCAATTATACCCACAAATTTGACACAGGTTTCAAACAGTGCATCTTTGTATGATATCCATATGGTCAAGTTGGCTATAAAGTTTATTATCTTGAATCTCAAAAGATTTTTGTCAGCCGAGATGTTAAATTTTATGAAAATGTTTTCTATTTCAAGATTAAACAACCCCTTCTATTGATGCCAATAATGTCATACACATACCCATTTTTTAATCCCCAGAATTATCCCCATAGCCTCAAGTTGTTGAGCCTTCATCCACCATCCCAAATGCCCCCAATGCTCTTGCATTGTCATCTGTTTCAAATGACCCACCCATTCCTCTTGACACCCACAGCACCCAAGACATGCCTCAACTTTCCCAATCTGATCATTCTCTCCAACCACCTTCTTACCTCAAGGATTTCAAGTGTTACTCTGCAGCCCCCGTACTCCAATCAGATGCTTCATGTGACGTGTCTCTAAGTACTCACCATCCTCTCCACCATTACCTTGCATATCAGCGCTTTCTCACTTTCCCATCGAACCTTCTTAGCCACCATCACTCAAGCTTTTGACCAAAAGACTTTTTCTCAAGCCATGAAACACCAATATTAGTATGATGCCATGGCTGCTGAAATTCGAGCACTTGAGGCGAACCATACCTGGACGGTGACAACATTACCTGAAGGTAAGCATCCTGTCGATTGCAAATAGGTCTATAAAGTTAAATTTCAGTTTGATGGTTCCATTGAATGTTATAAAGCCTTCTTGGTTGTCAAAAGGTACACTCAAATCAAAGGTCTCGATTACAATGAGATGTTTGCTCCAGTGGCCAAGATGGTCATCGTTCGTTGCCTTCTTGCCATTGCTTCTATTCATCATTGACATCTTTTTCAAATTGATGTCAACAATGCATTCTTTCATGGTGATCTCAATGAAGAGGTATACATGCGCCTCCCTCCCAGATTCTCTTGTATCGGGGGTGCACCCAGTTTGCCACCTACATAAGTACATTTACGGTCTCAAACAATCCTCGCAAAATTGCTTTGCAAAGCTCTTTTCTTATTTAAAGGAAATTAGTTTCATTCAATCTAAGGCCGACTACTCTTTATTCTCCAAAATTGGGGCCGCTTACCACTTGTTTATCTTGGTATATGTAGATGACATAATCATCGCAGGTCATAATCTTGATCAGATCTGTGCCCTCAAACAAAATTTCCACCGACGATTTTGCCTTAAAGATCTTGACACTCTCAAATATTTTCTGGGCATTGAAGTGGCTCAATCCAAACAAGAAATTTTTCTTCCTCAACGAAAGTATACATTACATATATTGGAAGACATGAGATATCTAGGTTCGAAGCCATGCTCTTTTCCAATGGAGCAACATTTCGAGTTCAATAATGCATATGGTTTGCGTTTGGAAGACCCGAGTCTTTTTCGATGGTTGATTGATCGATTAATATATCTCACCATCATGCACCCTGACATCTCATATGTTGTCCACATTTTAAGCCAATTCTCTAGCCAACCACGCACTCCTCACATAGTTGCGCCCCTCCGCATTTTGCGCTATCTCAAAGGCACCCCGAGCTAAGGGATTTTAATGAATTCATTTAGTAAGTTAACCATTCTTGGCTATTTTGATTCATCTTGGACTTCTTGCCCAATAACTCACAGGTCTACCTCTAAATATTACATTATGATGGACTTGAGTCCGATTTTCTGAAAATCAAAGAAACAGTCCACCTCCAGTTCAATCATCGTAGTACTAACATGTCGTGCATATTTGATAGTACTACTACGATGAGAAAGATATTGGTTTCTCAAAAAGAAACTCAGATATTATTTAAAAATTTTAATATCCTATGCTTTATGCCAAAGAACATCCGAGTCATTTTAGATACCGAAAAGAAGGACCAGACACATGTACCACCAAGGGCTACGTAGTCGAAGCCTTTTTGTTATGTTGGTTCAAGGAGAAAACTCAGTTGCAAATATGCAAACACAAAACACTTATTTTGCTTTCGAGACATCGAAGAATGCAAGCTTGAAATCTCGCAAGTGAAAATCTATTAAAAATCGAGTTTCGGTGAGGATACACAAATCTGCATCTTTAAATACACACTAGTGTAATCTAAAGTAGGTAGTATGCAAAACTACATACTTTATAAAATTATATATGGTAAAGCATAAGCCTGTGCACATTATAGCAATGCGGCAAAGTAAATGCATAAAGCAAGGCCCGATGTGTAAAACTATACATCAAGCCAAATAAATTATGTAAGCGATGCCTGGTGTATGAAACCGTGTATCGGGCTAAATAAATTGCGTAAGCAATGCCTGGTGTATGAAACCGTACATCGGGCTAAATAAATTGCGTAAGCAGGAGCTTGTGCATATTATAGTGTGGCAGCAAAGTAAATAACATAATTTAAAATAAACACGAATTCACAAAAATGCATCCTTGAGTTAAAAGCATATATATATATATATATATATATATATATATATATATATATATATATATATATTAGAAGTATTCTGACATTTGTTCTCGTATATATAACTTTCTCCTACCTCGAAGATGGTCATATATAAATATGAAGTCTTGTCCATTATATCGAATGGTACGGTGTAAGTGGTTTTTATCGTGCTGCTAATAGAATGATGTAACAAACTTAATTTAACAGAATAAGTGACAATTGTGTCGCAGAGGTTGAACCTAAACGTAGTTCAAGTCGACCAAGATGGGTTTTGACTTGGTTAAAAAAAGGCACAAGGACAGAGTTAGGCTTGGTCGACTACTGAGTCAAGCCGGGCTTGGCTTCCAACCAAGCCAGGCTTGATCCCTAATCGACTACTGAGCCGGTTCTGGCCAAGCCCAATGCAATAAAAGTAGCTGCTGTTGCGCGCGATGAAAATTGCTAGAAGAGAAAAAAGGGGGAGGGGGGGGGGGCTAGGCGGATCGATGACTCGACTGAGTCAAGCCGAGCCCTAGGGTGCACCTTGACTTAGGGCACTCTGGCTCGGTTGGGTTGGTGTGCTAGACTCAGTCGAGCCCAGCCCAACCCACTTGAAATCCTGGGGCAGTGGAGTGGGTGGGCTCGACAGGGTCAAGCCCCTCCCCCTTCCTAACAGGGTTCGAGGTGCCCAACAAAACCAACCCCAAGCTGGCACAGCTACAGCCTTGCTACCACCACCGAAACCTGGGGCGATGGAATAGAGCCACCACCCTGGTTCCCGATTCAAACAGGTGACGATCAAAGGGAGGGAGTGGATTTCCTCTGGCCATCCAAATAGGAAAAAAAATACCAGAGAGGGTGTTAGGCACCCTCTCTCCTAGTGAGCCTGAGCCACCACCACTGGTGGCCCTGGTTTGTCGGAGAAAAAAAGGGCAAGGAAGAAGAGGGAGGGCGACACCCAAGTGGTGCTGCCACTCAGGTAGGGTGGGTGATGCCACCATCATCGAAAAAAAGGGAGAGAGAGGAATCTCGAGTGAGGAGAGAGAGGACAAAGAAATCGAGAGAAGGATACTCACCGGCGAGGGGGAGAGCTGAGACACTTGACTCCAGAAGATGTGATCTTAGGCAAAGAGAAAGAAAACATAGAGAGAGAGAGAGAGAGAGTTGGAGGCTCGAATTTTGTTAAAAAGACCCCCTCCCCCGTGTGGGGTTTAAATAGGCTAATGGAGGGAGATGGAATGTCGACATTCCACCTGGATCCAGGTTGGATTTGTTCAGATCCAAATCCTCTTTTTTTTTAAACCCTTTAAAAATTTATGAAGTTTACAACTATGCTCTACTCTATACATAGAGTGAGGGGTAAGTGCTTAATGAAATATGCTTAATGATACATGCTTAATAGGTTTTCAGGTTTTTTTTGTTTTTTTATTTTATTCTGACTGTATGTGATCTATGTACTTGATTTTATAGGGATCAACTCTTGAAGTGTTTGATTGCTACAAGTAGGTGAATTTTTATAAGGTTCAAAAAATCAACGATCCAAAATCTTTATAAACTTTTGAGGCTCTAAATATCATTTTTTTTATCAAAAATACATTATCCAGTTGTAGATTCCTCGTAAATCGACCATGCCCAACATATTTATGGGGACAGAACTGCGAAAAAAGTACCGAAAGAGCAGAAAAACCCATTAAGCATATTTCATCAAGCAATTATTCTCTACTCTATATATAGAGGAGGGGTAAGAGCTTAATGATACATGCTTAATGGGGTTTTCAGGTTTTTTTTTTTTGTTTTTTTTTTTAAATTCTAACCGTACAGATGTGATCTATGTACTTGATTGTATAGGGATCAGCTGTTGAAGTGCTCGATTATGACACAGGTGGTTTTTATAAGGTCTAAAAAAATCAATGGTCCAAAATTTTTGTAAATTTGTTAGGCTCCAAGTATCATTTATTTTATAAAAAACACATGATCTAGGTCTTAAATCGACCATGCCCAACACATTTATGGGGGTAGGAACTGCGAAAAAATATAGAAAGAGCAAAAAATCCAATTAAGCACGTATACATATTGTCAACCTCATTGTTGATTTTGAGGTTCTGATCTGATCATGGGTTTGAGTCCAAGTTACCCATTAAGCACGTATAAAAATATCGGAAGAGCATAAAAACACTCATTAAGCACGTATAAAAATTATTCTTTTTTAATTAAAATCAGGTTACACACGGTTCGGTTTGAAATTTATGTAAATCAAAAGGAGGTTCATATATACTGCTCGGATCATGTGGATATGACCCAATTAGCTGACTAGACCTATCACATTGTGCCGGAACTGAATCTCATCGGATACCCAATCATAATTGAATAAGGTCACACCCGAGTATAGCCTATAGTTACCAGAAGCTTCTTGCTACATGGGAAGCTCCATTACCCAAAAGCTCGCTTTGGAAGGGAAAAACTCCTGGCTTCCCTAAAATAATAGAAAGCTTTGGAAAACCTACTTCTAAAATATGAAAAACTCGATTCTCTTTAGTGGGAAGCCCGCTTCGACCCGGTTTTCTCAAATCAATTCCTTTCTGCTTAATGTTTTTCTCTTGCTTCTTATCACTTCTCATTCACTTTCCCTTTACCTCCTGTGATTTTCATATTAGAAAATAAATAAACTTTTATAACAAGGTTGCAGGTTCACTTTATATCATTTTATACCTATGTTTGTCATTTCTTATTTGCTTTTTTCTTTGCTATTCATTTCTATGCATTTTGTTTTTCATTTTTTAAGTACTTGCATAATTGTTTCACAACCACATCTTGCTTATTGCTTCATACTACTTTTCAACACTCGCTTCCCTTACGCTTCACGCATTGTTTCCCTTATCCATTTTATTTCTTGTAAGTATGCTATAGCATGGTGCAGTTAAGGCTTGGTGCTTAAGAACGAGTGGGTGTTAGGTTGATGGATCACTTTGGGTGTGGGTGGTGCAGTCGGTACAAGTTGGTAGGTTCGTAAAGATCGGTTTAGTGATTTACTTGGACGCAAACTCCTAAAATCAACAGAAGTAAAGCGGGCAACTGAAAATAGTTTTTCCTGAATCTAGCTAGAGTTCTACTTTTGAAAGACCGACACGTCGAAGCTGGGGGAGCAGATGTTTTCCACTCTCGTAAAATGACGAAAACGGCCCCAAAGCTCAGTAGGTCTGGACGGTCGGCGGCCTTGAGGGTCGCAACGAGTAAATCGGCGAGCAGTTGAGGGAAGAGAGAGAGTGAAAACCGTGGGCGGGGAGGGGCTCGAGTGGGTGCTGACTGTACGTCCCCGTATCCGCTTCGCTTCAAATAATGTGAACTGAAACCCACTTGACCCAAAACTCGTGGCTCTCGATCGCCCTCCCCCAGCTGACGTGGCAGTGGAGTGGTGGAGAGGCGGCTGCCCTTTCCGTCGCCGTTAGCTGACGCCGTTAGCGGGCGGAGGGATTTCCCATTTCTTTTCCCCCCTTCCCTCTATGGTTCCTTCTTCTTTCTTCTGTAAGAGAGAGAGAGAGAGATGGCAGGGATGGTGCATACTAGGGATTCAATTCCGGGCATCAAGCTCTTCGGGAAGATGATCCACGAGTGGGGATTGGGGAGGACGTGCAGGGGAGACACAGGCGATGACGACGCCCCCACGAACCAGAAGACGGTGGTGGATCCACTTCCGGATTTTCAGATAAGAGAGGTAAATACGATACATGATCATCGTCGTCTTCGTCGTCTCTCTCTCTCTCTGCCTTCTGAGGGAGGGTGATACAGACGGCGAACCGAGGATATGTCATGGATTTTTGAATGCTGGGAGTAGTTATATGGTAATATGCTGGAAATTCGAATTTTGTGGTACTCTCACCATGAATATCTCCAGGATTTTCAAAACTGGTGCTAGCTTTTTGGATGCACGGATTTTGAAATCTGGAGCCAATGTTCATATGGATTCTCCGGTTTTTTATTTTTTTTTTGAAATAGTAAAGTAGTTTGATCTCTAGATACCAGAAGTTCCACATTTGGATCTGGTTCTGCGCGCATATGCCTGAAATTTTTTGAAATGCGGTTTTTCAAAATCTGGAACTAGTTTGTACACGCAGATGCCAGAAAACTTTGAATATGGGAGCTAGTTTTCTATCTATATGCAGGAAATTTCGAAACCTGGAACGATTTTTTTATTTTGTAACATAATCTTTTGAAATCTGGAACAGTTTCGCTGTGGATATGACAGACTTTGAAATCTGGAGCGAGTTTTAAATGAATATTGCCTGAATCTTTGGAATTAGGAACAAATTTTCTATGGATTCAGCAAGAAGTTTGGAATTTTAAGGTTGTTTTTAGTGAGAGAGAGAGCGATTTAACGATCAATCCTTCAAGGATCGGAGACGAGATATACTCCTATTTTTGGATTTTTTTTTTTAACTTCTGTGCTTCCATTTTCTGATTTTTTATGTTATGTAAGTTTGTCAAAGTTGTCGAGAATTCATGGCCTAAGTTTATGAATTTATGGCACTACAAATTATTAGATTTGTTTTGAAGCATTTCTCGAAAGAATTTTTAAAAATTGCAAAAAATGAAATTGCATGTAACCCTGTACTTTTAAGTTTCAAAATTCCTTTCATGGTAGATTTTGACAGTTCAGATTGATAGGAGTACTAGTTGCTTGAAATGACCAATTAAGGATCGCATTCCTAGATGGTTGTAAATTGTATAAGAGATTTTCTTGCAGACTATTTATATGATTTCAAATTAGGCACAATAATTTGACCTTTTCTTTCTTTTTCAAGAAGTTTAGCCATATTTAGAAATTTCAGTTTGCAGGAATATTCATCTTTGAGTTGTACTCTATAAATAGGTTTCCTATGAAGCTTTCTATTTTTTTTTTCGTGAAATATGAAGCGTTTTATGGTTAAGAAAAAGTGCAGTATGTAACTATGCATCGAGCCAGAAATGTAATGTGGCAGGATGCTCATTTTTCTTTTTTTGGATAGCCCAATGGGAAAACCCCCCATTACCAACCGGATATTGGCTGGCCTCCGGTTGGTAAAACCCTTGAGGTCCCCCTGCCCACCGGGAAGTACACCCAGGCTTGGACCTTGCAGCAAAGGCAACTCGGTGACGTTCACAAGTTGCCCCTACCAGATGAGCAGAGCCCTTGTGGGCAGGATGCTCATTGTTAAATAGTTATTGGTAAAAGATTTTGGTGATTATAAAAATTGGTTACGTAACTTGATACAATTTTTTGTTTTTTTAATTAAAATTAAGTTTAATGAACTTCATCAAATTGTTATTTTCTTGTTCTTGTGGAAATTCCATGGTAATTTTGTGGTAATGTGTTGGTTATGAGGCATTGTCAATAATACCTGAGACCATCTTTCTTATCTGTGGTAGCTTAGAAGTTGTAACGTCTTCATAGCTGATCTTTTATTATTTTTCAAAATTTACTGACGTTCTCCAGCAGAAAATCAAGAAACTCTCTCTCTCTCTCTCTCTCTCTCTCAATTCAGCATGTAACCAAAAGGATTGAATTCTTGTTCAGGACAATACATGCAAGAAGGGAGCAGCTGAACTCGAAAAGGGAGATAACCCTTCTACTTCACCAAAAGAAGGCGAGGTATCGGAGATGTTCTTCTCATCATCTGTTGATAAGGCACAGGTCTGTAATGTCAAAGTAGAAGAGTCTGACAATCCAACAGCTAATTCAGATGGAGAGAAAGGAGATCAGAAGATGCTTAAAGATGATGCTGACAAGAAACAACAGAGAGAGAAGGTGATTCCTTGCCCCAGGTGTAACAGTTTAGAAACCAAGTTCTGCTACTTCAACAATTACGATGTCAACCAACCAAGGCACTTCTGCAGAAAGTGCCAGCGGTACTGGACCACCGGGGGGTCGATGAGGAACATACCCGTAGGGGCTGGACGCCGTAAAAGCAAGAGACGGGTGGAAAGGAGCAACGAGGAGAGGGAAAGTCTCAGTGACAATTTATGTGGGTCTTCTTCGTCTTTCTCTGTTCTTACTACAGCTTCAGATCCTACAATGGATAAAATGAATTGGGTGAATGTGAATTATCAGGGATTCAGCAATGTGTTCCCATGGGCTTATTACACCATTCAACCTTCTCCATATTGGTTTGACATGAGGAACGGGCCTTGTTACTCCAATTTTACGGGGCCTAATTCTGGAAACCTAGGGAAGCATTCAAGGGACGGCCCAACCACACAGAAGGGTTCAACAGAGGAATGCATCTCAAAGAACATGGAGGACACCAATAGGCTAGAAAGCAAGGTGGGGAAGGCTGTTGAAGTGTCGTCGTGTACAGGTTTCTTCAATGCAATAGATTCACGAATTCATGGTGAAGTTCATACCACTGAGGTTTCGAAGGTTTTGTTTGCAAACCCTTCTGCTCTGTCTCGGTCTATGGATTTCCATGAGTGCCTGTGAGAGAGAACAGAGAGCAAGCACCCGAGGCTAAGAAGTAATTAATCTTGTACAAAGATGTAGTTTTTAGTCGGCCGACCCCTTCATGCAGAACCATCCAGCCTCTTGAGCCTCTGGGGAATGGACGATAGAGACCAAACCATTGAGTAGGCAAATTGCAGTGGACTCAGATCGCTAGCAGCGTTTTGAAGGTAAATAGGAGGGGAGAGCTTAGAGAACATTAATAATGCTGGTGTATTTATACTCTTTTTTTTTTTTCTGCCTTAAATTTCCTTGCCAGTGTGATTTTCCTAGGAATATTCTGACCCTTGTGGATTGTAAAAACTAACCACCCTTCTTGTTTTCATCATCATCTTTTTCTTCATGATCATTTTCTATGGGTTAACTCGCAAGTGTACCTGATCTTGCCACCTTCAAGATTCTAGGCGTGACCAACTTCATGAACTACAACATTTCTGATTCTAATCAGAATTGTGTATGATAGACTGAAATCGCTACGTGAAATGTGACCAAGCTGTGATTCCAGGTCTACCAGCGGATGGAATATGGAAACTCATGAACTTGGTTACGTCACATGTGATGCCAAATGTACCTTGACAAATCCAATATCGATAGAAGCCTTATCTTCACCCTTGAAGATGCCACTCCCTAGCTCTTATCACGTGTAACATTAGTTTCCTATGTAGGATACCAGTAGGTTGGATGATCAGGTCTGGGACTAGCCTGTTCTTGTTAATTGTTTGGACCAGATGACCCATGCATTTGTGATGTCAAGGACTGGCACTATCTTTTACTTGATGGGCATTTGCTGTAGTCATAAATGTCGCTGATTACCTTCAAAATATCATCATGATTTTATTTTCAAAGGCTGATTTTATACCTAGAACTTTGATATTTTGATTGAGTCGGACATCTTGCAGCACAATGTCCATCTCTCAAGAAGTGGATGCAACTAGCTAAGCATGAAGAACATGACGAAGCGAATGCAGAAAAGAGTGAAGATGCAGTGCATGATGAAGAAACCATCTATTTTCATGGAGATGACCTTTTGTGTGGACTTATGTTTGGTGATGCCGATGCCACCTCTTGCAATTCGCTGCAGAAAAATCCTTCCCAACCCGAGGATGATGATGCACTCATAGATCCGGAGTCAGATCCAATTGAGGCGAGTGGCAAGAAGAAGAAAAAGAACTTGTTGATAGAGTTTGGATCCACGATCAATTTTGATTTTTATTTTGGTTTGGACCTTTAGAGTTTCTTTTTGGATTCTAATCTTATCTAAAATTGGGAAATGATCCTACCGAACTATAAAAATAATGAATTTTTTAAAATGCCTCATAATTTACCAAATTTGTCAAATGGACATCACAGCTTTCTAATTTTTTCTTGTCACTTTTACCCCTCTCAAGTGTGAATTTTTTATTTTCGCATGTCATGACGCTAAAATAATACATTGATGAAACTCATCAACAAAATCGTATGAGTTTGCAAAATTTTAAAAAAGATTGTAAAATTTCAAATAATTTGTGAAACTCATGACGAGTTTCACAATGCACGTTGCAAAAATCCTTTTTAGTATTGCAGAATTGTACATCTTGCGAAATTCAAAACAATTATCACACTGGTATTGCAAAATTACTTTTTGTTGTAAATTTTTCTACGCATAGTATAAAAGCAAAGTTAGGGTTTTACAAAAATTAGGTTTTTTGTGGTCTCCAATTAATGAAAAATTATGACCATTTTTCTATGTCCAAGCATTGGTGATGAGAAGATCGACATTGCTTTATCAGTAGAAAATCATCAACAACGAGTTTTTCTGGTAAGGACATCTTATGGTATGGGTGAGATAGGAAATAAAATCCACAGTCAACGTTCGATCATGTGGTATGAGTGGGATATCTAACATTCTTGAGACCATCTGATCTAACAAACTATGATAGCTAGATAGATGTCTTTTTTTATTATCAAAACAAAGTTGATGTATCTCATAGTCAGCGTTCGATCATGTAGTATGGGTGAGATACTCTGTTTTCTTTCAATCAAAGATGCAATGAGAACTGACATTCTTGTGAAATAATGAAATGAATGCAATGTATGAACAACTTCATTTTATGAAAAAAATGAAATGAATGCAATGTATGAATGACTTCATTTTATGAAAAATGAAATGAATGCAATGTATGAGCGAATTCATTTTGTTAAAATGCATGCTTCATTTATCAACCTCTTTTTTGCATATGGATGCCCTATTTTTGCAAACCCCGGATTTTGGCTCCCTTAAGCAATTTTTTTGGCGAATCTCCTGCAAAAGGAATTTTGAGATTCTGTAATACTGACATGATGTGATTAAAAATTTTCGCAATATCAAAGCCAAATTCTTTTCAAATTTTAAAAAAGTAAAATGAAATTCACATGTACCTTATAAAATTTCTTTCTGATTTAAAAAAAATAAACTAAAATTTGCATGTACCTTGTGAAATTCCTTCATAATGCGAAAATCACCAGTTACATATCATGTTCATTCCCTATTATATACACATTATACACAACTGATTCTAATAAATAAATCAATCACATGTTACATAAACAACACATATCATAAAAAATAAGATCAAACAACTTCATTCTCTATTACATACACAATTCATTTTTCTTTTATATAAATAATTTATTCTACTAAAAAAACAAGAAACAAACAACTTCACTCCATATATATATATATATATATATATATATATATATATATATATATATATATATATATATATATATATATATATATATAATTCATTCTTCTCAAAAAATAAAAATTAAACAACTTCATCTTTCATTGCCGCAAGCGCAAGGTCACCTTTATCAACTTTCATCCATAAGTGCAAGTGCATCCTCCGACTTAAACTCTTCATTACCGCAAACTAACCTGAAATACAACATTAAACCGAATGAGTACTTGAACGAAAAAAGTACAATATTGAAAAAAAAAATTGTAAATTACAAAGAAGCATATCATAGACTACTTTGTAAATGCATCAAATACTCACATTATTTTCTAATTATGTTTCTACCTGTTGTGGTTAAGCTCGTGATATACACTGCACTTGTATGGCACCACCTCCTTGTGTTTTGTTATCTGTCTCTTCACTTTAAGTTGTCCTACTTTCTTAATTGGCGCTAGTAGTAAGACATGAATAAGGGTCAAAAGAGCAACATGTGGGACATTATCAGCTATTAGATGAAATGGATAAGTACCATATGCAACTCGATATAATTAATTTGTATAGAACCTATCGCAGTAATTATTTGGAAGTTCTCTTTTATACAAAATGCATGTGATTACATACTCATAAGGAATCTTGTTAACCCGCCACTCTTCACAAAAACATTATATACTCTTAAGATCAACATAGTAGTCACGCTTCCAATCACAAGCTTCATAACGATGGTGAAGGCAATGCACTACTACCACGTGTAGCTTTTATGCTTCTATCTGACGCTCTTTAATCTTTGTAATTACCTCAGACACCACAATGCCAATAATTTTCTGTGTTTATCCGCGTGTCTTTATTCAATGGATCTTTCAAGGGCAATCTACCATAGTCTATAGGTTCTTTCTCGTACATACAAGAGTGACTCTGTTACTGCATCTATTCATAAATTTTGTTTTAAGGTTATTCCTAACCATATGATCTCTCAAAAACTCATGACACTGCTCAAGATCAGTAAACCTTTTGCTACAAGCAATTTCGTGATCACTTGACTATGTTGATAGGCACTATAACTGTTTGCATTCGTTAAGTTTTTTATTGCACAACTCATCATATAACTGAGAAGCCTCTGCATCAATTATTTGCAATTGTTCTTCATTAAATAAGAATTCGTTCATTTTCCAAAATGTCATTAGCACATTGTTCTCACTCACTAGAACTTGTTCCAAATAATTACTAATTTGGTCTTCTTTTATCATTTCTGAGTCTGAATCATCGCTAACATCTGATTATGCACTTGTTCATCATTGCTGCTAGCGCAAAATGACTGATCGACTGTACAAACTAAACCAAAACTTGTTGTATCTATGACTCTGCTCCAAAAAATATAACATTCCTATATTACCAACTTTCAAGATTAACAAAAAAAATAATACCTCCAGTTCAAGTATAAATTAGAAAGAGCTTCAACCTTTACCTAGATTTATCATCTACATTGGAAGGTCGGGTGTCATACATCGTGTGATGAAGATTATCGACAATAGTTTATCCAAGTAGTTCCACATCATTTACAGTGATCCTTTCATCATTAACTATTGAGAATGGTGGGATGTTCGCCAGAAGAGTAAGCTCAATAGCTGATGGCTGAGATAGACGCATATTATCCATAAGATTTTCATTATTTCATTCTTGTATATCACTTCAGACTTCCATTTGATGTTTAACTATGCATCCTCCAACTTGTTTAACTTTGCAAACATTGTCAATTCATATAGCTTTACTAGCAACTAAATGTTGCCCTTATATAACATTGACTGAACACCATCGTCGTCCAAGAGATGTATCCATATATCTTCACCATCTAATTTTATAGTGCACTTATACCGGAGGACCATTAACTCTTACATATATTTGATTTTATAAGACATTAATGTTATAAATTTCTTATAGATACTATTTTTAGAGACCATTATAGATCTCCAAATGAGTTTTTCCAGTGCTATATTAATTTACAAATATCATTTCAGCAACCATCATAACAACTTACACCAGCCACACAACGTATCACTTAGTTAATAACTTTGAAAACCAACAACCCACAATAAAGCACAATACTCTACACAACCAACTCATTTTCAATGCTTGTTCACAGTCAACCCTAGCCCCAATCAAATAGAGATAAATATTAACAAAACTACTGAATATTGACAAGCAACAAACAAAAAATAAGTAACTATATGCTCATTTATATGAAACAAAAACCCAAAAGAATCGAGAAAACTTGCAACACCTCACCTTTCAAACCTAGGAGATTTTTTTTTAACACAGCGAAAAACTTTTCAAAACTACCTCCAAAACTCATGCATGTCATAATTTAGAATCAAACCATTCAAACCATTGCAATTTAATTAAAAGCAAAATAATTTCATAAATGAAATTCAATGTTTACAATCCAAAAAGGCAAAAACAATAGAAGAGTCCAGTTCAGTCTAGTCCATTCCAAAACTCGAAGCCCCCGTGTACCTCAACATCTATCCATTTACATGCGTGAATCTGAAAAACATAAAGTACAAAGTGTGAGACACATCATGTCTCAACACAATACCTTAAACCCGTACTAGGTCTCTCAAACAATCACAACATAATAGTTACGCTTAACTGCATAACTTTTACATCATTCTTAGCTAATATAGAAAAATACAAATCATGCATACTCATATGTGTGAATAATCACACAACATATGCATATCCTTTATGCACAAAAAAATAAACTTGTGTATACCTTAATGCATAAATTAACATACAAATCACGTATATTTTTATATGCACAGGAAATTCAAACATATAATCATAAATACATGTACTGACACATTCACTTATGCATACAGGTCATTTGAGCATACACTTACACTTTTATGCAATTCATGCATACAGTTATACAGTCATTTCACTCGAGCCTATCACTAGACTCTCAAACAACTCACACATACAATTACGTGTATAAGTCATGCTTGTCAACAATCCTACTTGCCTAAAAACTCATGCATACCATTATATACATTTATTCTATCATGTTACTCTAGGGCACAATTCTCGATCGATCTATGAGAACTCATGCCATACAAGGGGTGTTCATTCAACATCTGTATTTTTCTATATTTTAATCCCAGAAAGAACAAGCGAACTAGAACAAGAGTCTAGGATACGTTATTACATTGACCCTCGACTGAAAACCTTGCAACACTGCAAAGGTATACAACTATAGCTCAAACTTTGCCAAGCATATCAAAGTATAATTTCCCTTAGACTACCAGGTAGAGAAAAGGTTCACATCTGACCTGAAGGAAAGGACTTCCGTGTATGTTTACTCATTCTTCTGGGGTCAGTATAGCGCAGGTTCACATATGATCCACTTGCTCGACCTCAATAGTATGAGACAAGGTTACAGTATCACAAGATTCAAATCTGACTATAGTTTGTACAACTTATCTTATCTTATGAGAGCTTTTTCCTCGATATATGTCACTTCACAAAGAATACACACTCCCAGATATTATCACATTAGCAATCACACTTTTGTCAATACCTGTACATTTTATATTAACCAATCATGTATCTTATGCATATCACATACTATTCACTAAACTTGCGAATATCAAACACGAATAGCGAAACCTCGCATTCAAGAACTCATTTGGGTCCATGCCCATCACTTTCACATTCAAAAGTATACAAAGGTACATGTATCACATTTATAACCCATCATTTGCCACATTCATAAATGTCAGACATGAACGATGAAACCTCACATGCATAGGGATCATTTAGGGTAAATACCCCTAAGTTCACAACATAACAAATATATGCATTTACAGGTATACGTCCACCCATCTCTACGCAGTCTATTATAAACATATATATTCTAATGTGTGCAATCTACCCTATGCAGTTAAATTCTAATGCATGTATCTATTCATTCTATCTTGTTTCAAACGTGCTCCTGAATATCCCAGGATCATTGGTTCGCTTAATAGCACGACCCTGACCAGTAATGCATATGCCAAGCTAGCATAGATGCATCATGAAGTCAACATTCATTATTAACATGTACGACATATTAGCATGCCAACGTTACATGATTTTAGTTCAGTCATTTCACAACACAAACATTTGCACGTATGCATCAATTGCATACGCATGTGTCGCATATCGACATCAGGTATTATATAAACCACCAAAGTACATGTGTCTCATAAATATTACCATTCACTCTACTTTTCCAATGATACGAGGCCTGATCAATGACGATGCTTCAACCGAACTAAGCATAAGGCCTCTTTCAACTAATAAATCTCATAATTTTATATCTATTGTTGGCCAATGACCTAGGTCATAAATATTTATAGAATCATCAACTATTATTTGTGGTTCTCCTTCTAAATGATCTTGAAGTTCTTCATTTACTTTTACATGTTCTTCTTCTATATTTTCATGACTTTTTTTCAGGTACTATTACTAGTTCTTCTAAATTAATGACAATTTTCTCACTTTCTTTCATTTCAACATCTTCTAAATTTTCTTCATTGTGGGTAATATCATTCAAGTAATTTATATTTTTTTTATTAATGAAAACTTATCAAGAGCACCCTTTTGAGAAGCAACTAATTTTTTATTTTTTTCACGTTTTTTATGTTCAAATTCAAAATTTTTAGAAGACATAATAATTTTAACAAGATAGAAAATAAAAATATAAATAAAGCAATAATAAAACATGATAATTTCCTTAGAATGAATCCAACAATTGTTAGACACACCACACACCTGAGAGACCTAGTTATTAGGCAAATCCAACATTTGTTAACCTACTAAAAGAAAATACAACATATATGTTAAAAGAAAGAGCAAAAGACCTAATTGTCATCAATAAAAAAGAGCAAAAGACCTAATTGTCATCAATGAAAGTGGTCATACATCGTATAAACACATCATGCATAAATTATTTAGACTAATAATACACAATAAGTTGGGTTAAAAGATATACAGAATTATGCAACCAATAAGGTTTAAATATGAATTGAACATGAGCTCGAGCTGCTGAAACTTGTCATGATTATTGGGAGTGCAATTTTCTCTTCCTCTAAGTTGTCATTTTTCCAACCTCCTCCAATCATTCATTAACCAAAAATACCTTTCAAGTGGGGTAAAGTTATTCTTTGCCAAATGTTTAGGTTCTCATTGTTTGATGATAATTTCCTATGCAACACTCATAGAGTTCATTGAAAAATCTGGTGATTTGGACAATGCCCACAGAGTGTTTGAGGGAATTCCCCAGCAAAATGTTTATTAGTGGAATGCCACTGTCAGCACATGCTTCAAACATGGGAATGTTGACAATGCCCATCAATTGTTTGTGGGAATGCCTCATAGGAATGTGGTGTCCTGGAATATGATTGGTGGGTTTGTTGAGAGTGTGTATGAGGACAAAAGGTTGAGATTTTATAAAGAGATGAACAAGGAAGGTTTTTGGCCTTGAAATGGGAAGGCAATGTTGGGTTTGATTCAGATTTGTATGTTGAGAATTCCCTTGTTTGTATGTATGCAAAATGTGGGTAGAATATTTGTTGGGATGGCCACACCGAATGAGGTATCATGCATTGCATTAATGATCATGTCAATAAGGCATTTCAGATGTTTGGCAAGATGCAGAGGAATGGGGTTCAGGTTGACGTTGTTGCATTGTCGAGCATTCTTGGCATATGTAATACCCCCCAAAATTTAACCTTTTAAAACTCACATTTTAAGAGTTTTTTTTCATTGATTGGTTAAAACTTTCCCAAAGTAACTACATTCCAACTATACCAAATGCTAGAGGCATAGCATGAGCGCAAGCACAGGTGTATTATTATACTACTAGCATCAGGTTCAGTACGAAACCACCGGATCGAATTTTATTACACATAAAAGTCCTAACAAAACCAAAATCTTAAAGATATGCGAAAACAAATTATTCTCAAAATGGTTAAGATCTTGACCGGGGTCACGAGAAAAACAATTAAGAAAAAGTAAATCGTATGAAAATTTTTAAACCACATACAAAAAATAAAGAAATGAACATTCATAGAGTTCTATCATTCCAAAACATCCAAATTGATCAATCTTTAAGTCTGAAAATAACACAAGAACTAATCTCCCCAAAAGATCGAAGAAGGTAACAATGAAGCCCTTGAGGATGCAGCTCAACACGCCATTCGTGTCACTCGTCAACAATGATATCTGTAAATATTGTTGGGCATTAATTCAACTTGCCTAATAGAAAATACCAATACCTAACTTGAAAAAAATATATCAAGCATTCATAGGTAATAACATGATGCATCATTCAACAAGATGGTGAATAAGGATACATGCCCTATAACTCATGTGTTTAAGCAGTTTTATAATATGCACACAATAACCATTTCATCACAGATGTATCATTCTACAAAAATCACATTTTAACATAATCATATTCAAATATCTCATGAAGCATAAACAATATGCATTCAGGACATAACAGTCCATAGCATTGCATCTCATATGAAATCATATCGTACAAGTTACTGCATTTCATAATTAAGTTCATTCACGACATTCAAGTTCAATACATTTCATCTTTTATGAACTCAACACGTACATGTTATGGCATTTCATATGCATATGCATTCAATATAGGAAAATTCATAACATGATTTCATATGCATATTCATTTGCATATTCAAGAAATAGGTCATTCACATGACCAAGCGGCGTAACTCATACGTACATGCATCTTAATGCATTACAGCCACATCAATGACATCAATGTCAAGTCTCTCACTTGACCAAACTCATAACCATTGGCGCAATAAACAGGTCAACCACAAGCGACCAAACAACATTCTTTTACATTCACATGCATGCTCATATGCATTAGCATCCAATAACATAATTCAAACACAATTTCATATTATAACATTTATGCATATGCCAAATATGTTTCTAAACATCTTATGCATTTAGCCACATACATTGGGCGTCAACGCCCTAATCCTAGACAGGCACCATATCCCTCATGTTTCCAAGCATGTCATCAATCAATCAACATAATGTTCATATCAAAATTAGCATGTATATGCAATTCTCATGCAATCATGTTTCTAACTGAGCATGTGCTATGTTCGCAAACATAGCATGCATTGACATAAAAAGAATTCACGAATCATACATGACATTCCTAACATTTTTCACAATATATAACAGTTCATAAACAACATGCTTCAATCATTCATGCATATCATGGTCTTAAACATAACATGCATCAAACATATTATAATTTCATGCATAGTGTGCTCCATGAATTCTTGCATAACATCAATTTAAACATAGCATGTTTTACAAGTTGTAATCACATACGAGACATGAATGAATCATACATGCACACATTATTTCACAAAAAAGACAAGTATCATTCTTACATGACATTCAAAACATCAAAACAAACATAGGCATACCCATGGTCCATTACAATCGAGGGTACCTACAACAAAAACACTCATTATCTCCACTGTACTAAAGTCATGACTCACATGACCTCCGTACCACAACAAGAAAATGCACTTCAAATTTTGACTAATCTACGTTATGCTCTGCATGACCCCAACTTCAACAAGAAAATACACTTCAAATATTCACTACACTATGTCATGTTCAGCATAACCTCCAACTTCTTCCATATGTGCATGATCATTTAGTCATGCACACTTATCATAACATGTCATTCATGATTTTGACATTCTTTCCAATGTCATTGCATTTACTATAGGCATTGCATCACTTGATGACTCATAGTACATTTTCACCTGTCAAGCATACAATTTTTCAATCACATTCATTTGCATGTGAATATTCATTCATATTTATCCATGCATTTAGAATCTACAATTTAACATGGGGATAAGCATGAAAATTAACACCTATTTATGCATTTGGAACCTAAATTTTAACATGTAAATCAAATTCACTCGTGCATTCATATTTAAGATTGAAAACGTGTGCATAAGCATTAGAATTTACACATATCTAATGCATTTAGAACCTAACTTTTAACATATTCATAAGCATGGGAATTTACACATATTCATGTTAACATAATCACATGCATGTGAATCAGAATCTAGATTTTCTAACATAATCATATGCCTATGAGTCATCATATACCATATTACATGAAAACTATGCAAAACTGATTTTATAAGCGTGTAAACATAGCTAAAAACGTAATCGAAAAGCCTCACAAAAATCTGAAAATTTATTCTCATGTAGGCATCAAACATTTAGTGTTGAGTGTGCTCACTATGTAGGAATAGGCATCTAACATAATCATAACTAAACTGAATTATATTTCATGTAATTTCAATCCAACACACATCTTAAACACAAAGATTCAACATAATACAAACTAGATTAATCATTTAATACATTAACTAGTCAATTAAAATTTACAATAAATCTAACATGAGAATCCCTAACTAAACATGATACACGTATTCCATGATAAATGCCTAAACATGTATTCTACAAGATAGATAGAGGTAATCCTACCTTAAGAACACCAAATCCCCAAAAATAAATCTAGATGAAATAGGTATGAATCCACAAAAATTCGTGGGTAAGACAGAGCACACCACCAACAAGAAACCAAGGGGGTCGATCCTCCTCCAATGCCATCCAAGAGGAGGTGAGGGTAGTCGGCCTCCACAAAACGCCCAAGGGGGACGGTTTTTCCACACAACCGGTGAGAGAAAGAGGGAGATGGAAGTAGAGAAGAGAGAGATAGAGGGAGATAGGGCCGGCTGGTGTGGAGGAAAGGAGAAGAAGACAGGAGTAGGGGTCGGGCTATGGTGAGCAAGAGGAAGAGAGTGAGAGAGTAAAAGAGAGAAGAGATCAAGAGGGTGGTTGGCTGGGAAGGAAAAGCAAAAGAGGGAGGGGTGGTCGGGTGCCCTAGTGGGCCCCACCTGCCCTTCCTCCTTCCTTTACAAGGTGTGCCCGGATCTCAACCCAAATGGATCGGTTCCCACACTGAAACCCACGCCCAACAAAAGAAAAAAAAAGAAATAAGAAAAGAAAATAAAGAAGAAAATAAAATAAAATAAAAATAACATAGTCAACAATAATTTAAATAAGAAAATAAAATTCTTTAAACCATACAAATTCCAAAAGTATTAAACCAATACTAGATTGGATCGACCCATTGGGTCAAACCCATTCGGACACGAATCCACAACCATAAATGCATATTAAAACTAATATCACTCTATTAAATTAATTTTACAAATTTTCTCACTCCAAAAATGTGTTTAATACATTAAAAATTGAGTATAGTAACGAACGATTGCCGTTTAACACATAATTGCCAAAAATTATCAAAAAAATTGACTAGAGTTCATGCTACTAATACTAAATTTAAAATTTTAAATGTTCAAATCACACCACAGTAAACAAAAAGGCTCATTTTATGAAAAATGTACTCTTTAAAATTTTACAGGTCTTACAGCATATGTGCTAGGAATGCAAAAATGTATGATAGCAGAGATGTCTATGACAAAGTTTTGGAATTAGCTTTTGGCATTGATAAAAAAACAAGTGTTACTCCCTATCCTTGTGATAGTTTAGGGGATTCAGTAGGCAGACAAAACACACCAGTATTCTACGTGAGCATCAAAATCAACCTCCTGTGGCAACATAAAGAACAATTCCATGCCCAAAAGCAATCTCCTCTGGATCCACTCGATCATCCACTACAGATATGGAATTCCAGTAGAAAGGAATTCCAGTAGAAAACATGGTTCTGTGCTGCTTCTTTTGTTGGTGTTTGTGTTTTCTGTAGCCTGTTCCGAATCAGAGCATTTTGGATTGTTTTGAATCAATTAGATAAAGAGTATATGTCAATTTTTTATTATTACAGTTTTTTTGGGTGGGCAATAGTTAGGAAGAAAGATTGGTTTTACACAATCAGGTAGGAAAGTAAGAGTATTGAACAAGTGGGTGATCATAAAGCTTTATCTCCTTGCTGTTATTCAAGAGTTTCATTGACAGAAGCAACACATTTTATTCCTGTAGTATTTTTTCCGTTTACTTCTTTCTGGCTTTTTGGTTTGGTTAGAGAGAATGATATTTTATCAAGTAGTTTGAAGAAGTACAGAGTCAGGTGAACCTATCAAAACAAAAGAAGCAAGGAGCAAACTAGTCCTTATAGTCAATAAGATGTCTGCCCTAGGTACCCACTGGCCAGAAAGATGTGCTTATCTATAAGTGACAAAAGTTATACCTATCACAAAAAAGGTTCTACTTTTATATTTACACCTAATTCATAGGCGTTAGTGACTCCTAATAGTTCAAGCTCTTTCAAGTTTCAACAAATCAGTCACAGAGAGATGAAATTGCATCCCTCTGCATGATGACTACACAGAGCTGAAACTGGGCAAGCGATGGTCCATATTGCCATGTTTATACTATGTGTGGAAAAACAGGTGATCTGATATTTCCATAATCACTATATAATCTGTGCAAAATTTTGATGAGAGAGCTAGAACAGAGAATGCAGACAGCAGAGAAAAGTATTTGATCTGTTTTACTGGAAGTCCCATGTCAATATGAGAATTGGCATATTACTGGAATTCCATATCTGTAGTGGATCCAAAGGAGATTACAATTTTTATGCTCACGTAGGCTGATCTGAAGGAACAATTCCACGCCCAACTTCCTGTGACAAAACACAACCAAACACAACAGTATTCTAGCTCCTCTAATCAATATTATATCAAAATCAACCTCCTGTGGCAACATAAAGAACAATTCCAGGCCCAAAAGTAAAACTGACATAGAAACCAAGCTACAGAAACTCTGCCAAGACATGCACAAATCAACCAAAACAAATCTTCAGGATGACCCCCTCTGAAAAATGTGTCCACTTCACATTATCAGAAACATCTGAAGCTAAAGATCACATAATATAAGCATTTTATCCACCACGCTGTTAGATTCAGGTCATGATCCTTTTCAAGTCGCTAAAAACCAGATGCACGGATGGAGAAAACCTATACAAGAGCGAAATCAAATGCAAAAAAAGGCTGACGCAAACGGACACAAGCAAGCAACCCAACTTCATATTCTCGGCAGCATATCAACCTCCCTAAACCATTCCAGGGTTCCAAAATCCACCAATCCAGACAGGAAAAAAAAATCTTCTCAAATTTGTTTTTTCTTCTCCAAAAAGAGATCTCGGTATATTTTTTAGGAACGCCAAGTTGCATCCAAAGCAGGACATCTCAACATTCTATTTCTATAGCATCAATTAACAATAACATTTTAATTTCTCAAAGCACAGAGACTTTCAAATATGCATGCTGCAAAGACAATATCTAACAAGACTATTTATCAAATAAGTGATGAATTCTGAGCCAGCACAACTGATTCGGCGTTCCTGCCCGATGAAGAAACACACTAAGGCTAAGAGGTCTGGAGTTAGGGCTTCTTAACTAAGGAACCATGAATTTCATTCCCGTCATTCCTTAAGCATTTGACTTGGATATTTAAGGGCTCAAAAGAAACTTTATTGAAAGAAAAAGAAGAAAACCACAAAGAGTGGTTAAGGTTTGCTTGCCTCAGAAAATGGCTTCCTCGCAGACGCAGTGAGATTGAGGAGGTGCAGACTGACGAGACACTCGCTCGCCGGATCTTAGGGGTATTCGTCGGAGATAAACCCACGGTGAGGAGAGCAGGGAGAGAGAAAGGGCTTCCTTGCAGTCTCAGATGCACACACAGAATAAGCTCAGAAAACCTACGGCGATTGAGAGAGAGAGAGAGAGAGGTTCGTGTTTAAAGAAAGAGAAAGATAAAAAGTACAAACGTTTTTTTATTTTTTTTTTAATTAAAGGCAAAAGACTAACGCGTGTTAAAGTATTGGACATAAGCAATACAAACTCCAGCAACCAAAGAAAAGAAGACAAAATTTTTCAACGTGGTCCGATCCTAGAGGATCTGCGTCCAAGGTTGGGCCCTCTCTCTCTCTCTTATACTTGTCAACGAGAGGGAGGCTCATATGTTTATAGTGTTAACCAGGTTGTACATGTTTTTGACGACTGTCATTTCCTCTCTTGTATTTGGACACTTTTCTCTCAACAGGACTCAATCTGAATCTCCTATTCATATTCATATTGTCCTGAAATCTGTATAGATTCAGATTGTCTAGATACAAGCCCACATGACTTTGAACGCTCTAGACTCTTCTGGTCTTTAGGATTCTGTCCTGGACAGGCTTCCTCATGAGGCTTTGGACTCGATCTTCTCCTTGTCTTCCTCGTTAGGATTGTGAGCTGCTGCATTAGGATCAGTCTTAGTATCCACAACAGATTTGGACTCTCTAACACAAAGTACTTAGCCTAATTACTGGATGGTTTCAATGAACGAATGGAATTCATTGGGCTGAGTACCTTGCAAAGATACACGATTGAGTACCAAATCTGTTCTCATTAATGTGTGGATGCATTTTTGGTGGAAGTGAAATCCAATTCTACTAAATTCACTGTCTAAGGACCCATTTGTTTCAAGTGTGATGCATTTTGTATCCCCCTCACCAATGTGAGAAATACTTTTCCCGAGGAAGGAATGAAGGTGCTTTGGTTAAAAATTCATCATTTCATACAAAAATGTGGGGCCATGTCAGAGTATGGTTCATTACACCAAGGGTGGGAAACAAGTAAGAAAAAGGGCCCTTTTCGACTGTTCTATGTGAGACGTGAGCACCAAAGGATTTAGACACTATTTGGGAGCCTTGAATCAGAGTGTTGAGGCTTCATCAATGCTCTTTGCTGTTTGGGATCAGCACCGTTGCCAAAGCATTGCATTGGAATTGGAGTTGTCAGCCCTGACACCACATTTCAAGACCATTTACTACAGTTAAGTTTCTGTCAACACCACATATTTTGTCAAAACCATATCCTGGGAACACATGGAAGTGTTGTTTCCGTCCCAAAGGCAAGGCTCCCAAACATAGCCCTAGGGGAACTTGGGATTCTAATTCTACTAATTAAATTCTCTGAAACCAAATGTTGCATTATCAGTGTTATAAATGCTAGAAGCTACAGCTCTCTTGAAGCCTGGGAAAGCTATAATGCCCAATGGGCTGGGCTGGAAAAGTGGATAACTCCGGAGGAACATATTGCTACACTGGATGGCCAGATATTGGCATGGCTGCTAAGTGCCCAGGTGCACTAGGAACCAAGGTGCCACCGAATGTACTACTCAGCATATTTTTTGTCTGGACTACTTTTCTATTCATTTGGGATTTTTTTTTTTTTTGCAAAGCTACAAAGACAAGAAAGGAAAAGCAAAATGAAGGAACCACATATAATAATGTTAGTTTGAAGTTTTAGCCATGTTTTTTCAACTGTCTCCAAGTTTTATTTAGATACCCTTGGGTTGAACACACATGGGTTGATGATGCAGGCCAAGTACCAGGTGAGCTTGATACAACTCCAAAGGTTCAAAACATGCAAATGGATCTCAATCATACCAATCTAAATCCATTACCCGTCCTCCAAAAAATGTAAGCCACCTAAACCACAAGAGACAACTTCAAAGTAGATACCAAATACTGCAAAACACGTCCCATCTTTTTAGCAAATGATTTTCGTTATGATTTTCAAGCTATATATAAATAAAATTCATGTTTTTTGAGCTAAAAATTTGGGGCGTTACAGTTCTTGCCTCTCACTCTCTCTAAAACTTATCTCCCTCTTCTCTCTCTCTTTGGGTGTCCCCCTCTCTCTTGAAAGTTTCTCTTTTTATCTCTCTCATACCCTCTTGTGAGTCTTTGCCTCCTAACTTGTTTCACCTTTTTTAAGAGCTCTCCTTTGCCAATTGAAGGTGATTAGATTCTTATTCGGTCTAATTTGCCTAAGGACTAAGAACACGCATCCATGTGGACTATACCAACTCTTAGAGGATTCGGTCAATCCAACGAAACCTTGGCCAACCTCGGATAACCCAGACCTTCAGCAAGCCTCATCACACTCAAACAAAATCTTCTAAGCCATTAGAACCCTTTCCCTAAGCTAGACCTAAGTTCAAACCCTACCTAAACTAATTCTACCCAAAACCTATTTTCTAACAAAGCAAAAAATTTATCAATCTTTCTGAAGTTGCCTAGCCTAAACCTTAGTCTTCTGAGTCTTAAATTTTCACCCAAGCTTCCTTAGGATACTTAGTTTAGACCCTCCAACAATCCTGATTTTATCATATCTTTGTACGAAGCTATAAATTTTATAAATCGGGTATGTTTTCCTTAAACCCAATACAACCTGCAAAAAACATATTCTGACCTGAAATTTGTTTGAAATATCTCTACCAATATGTAAAGCCTTTGACCTTGAAATTTGGCATGTATATTAATTAAGTTGTCTAGATTAATCTTCTAATTTTTTGTATTTTTCTATTATACTATTTGGGCATAACAGATTTTTTTATCAAACCCTGTAATACCAAGCCTAACTTGTTACCCGATTTTGACTTTGACCCAAACTCTAACTGTAAAATTTTGACATTTATTTAAATAAATAAATGTGAATTTTCTTCATACTGAATATACTATTAAATAAAATAAATTTGATCCAAATGAATCTTGGATCCGAATAAAGTTATATGGATCCAATATATAGATTTGGATATGGTAATTGGGTCTGGATTTCAGATAAATCTGAAATTCAATTGAAAATTAGAGTTGGATTCTTAGAGATCCAAAATAATAGGTGATCCAAATAGGATCTAAGATTTATTAGGAAACCAGAGTTGATATAAAATAAAAATGTATAAAGATATAAATTTTAATAATTTCTAATATAATATGGTGGATAGGGTGTCACGCCTCTAGTGGGACCCACCTAACAAGAGCAAGAAATATAGTAAAAAAGGAACTTTATATATATATATATATATATATAGAGAGAGAGAGAGAGAGAGAGAGAAAGAAAGAATAAAAAAAGGAAAGTAGTCAAAAAAATGGGAAGGACAAATACGTGGTGGTATAGCCCCACATGTTTTATATTTTTAAATGATTCTATTTTCCATTTAAACAATATTGAATTGCTCTCAATACCCACACATATTATATTTTATAGATGACTATATTTTTCATTTTTGAGCAATAATGAATTGCTCTCATACCCACACATTTTATGTATTTAGATGATTCTACTTTCCATTTAGACAATATTGGTTTACTCTAAAGGCCTACACGTTTTCTCTAGTTGGTTTTAAGTCAAAGAAAAAAAATAATGAGAGAAATCAATGAGGAAAGAAGAAAAAGGGAATCCAAAAATCACATTAAGGTAAGTATTGACTCACCTTATCTTATACATGTTTTTTTTTTCAATATGGCTGCCATATAAGCATGGCTGGAAGAAAATAAAATAAGGAAAGGTTGAAAAAAATATATACAATGAAAAAAAAGGCAATAAAGAAAAAAATCTTTGGCATGAGACGTCAGCCTCTCACACGCATAATTGGAGTGGTGCTGGTTTCAATAAAACAATTTTGGCAACTAATCAAAAAAATGAATAAATAAATGAAAAGATTTTTGGGTTTCCATACCCCCTTACACGCCTATTCCTCTCTTCTCAAATCTTTCCATAGCTCTCTAATTTTGTTAATTCCTACTCCCTTCTCCTTTATTCTCGAATCATCTCCCTCTCACACAATTTCAAGGTAGAGGCCTTCGTTGAGGGAGGTACGACTGGTTGAGGAAGGCATAGAGCCATAGTGAACCAACAATCAGATCTGAAGTAAGCAATGACCCGATCAACCTTCCTTTTTCGGTGTCTTGATCTTTCGAAAGGTAGGCACACACGAGATCCATGTATATACAGTGTTAGGTGTTCCATGGACAACATTCAATTCTGGGATACATGTATTATGATACATATAAGTAGTCATTGATGCAAATCATGACTGGCTGCAGGTCTGTCCAACCCCAGCAAAAAACAAAAATAATAATAATAATATTATGAATAAAACAGAATGCTCACCATTTTGTTAAGGTCACCTACATATTGGGGTATGTCCAACCTATGGTACCATTACTCATAGACGAGGGACCAACATGTAAGGGCCATGCTGGATCTACATTCCTATGTACATCGATCCCGCATGACAGGCAAGATCGATGTCACAAAGGTGATGAGTTTAATCACACTGTTATGAGTATGGACTCGAAGAAACCGATTTTTTTTATTTCAAATCCGTTTATGAAGCATGATAATTTGATTCAAATTATGTGTTGCGATTCATAAATAACCATTCCCGATTCGATGATTTGTTTGTTTCTATTTAACCTTTTCGAGTAGGTCTTTGATTTGTCCTACATGTTCACGTAATCGTTTGTCTTTTTTTTATTAAGTGCGGCTTAGAAATTTTGCTTCATTGTTTGGGAATTTATCACATATGCATGTGGTTTCATGAGGTTTGATAATGCATGCTAGTTATCAAATTACTTCATGAGTATCTATCTTTAATCCAGAGGAGATTCAAAATCTTGGTATTTTGTCTATACATAACTATTATTGCATGTAATTGATTTGTATTTATTGTGATCGACTTTATGTCTAACACATACTCGTGATTGAATGCATTTGATTTTTAAGCCCATGGTTTCTCTAAAGTTTGATTTATCCAAGTCTGCTAATAGAGAAATGAATCTAATTGATAAGATACAAGAGTTGAATATCCTATCTATATATGACTATATGTTTATTTGTTTCAAATATTGACTCTAATTAAGCTCTCAATCACATATAGTCTATGGAAGCATTTTCTTAAACTTAAATACAACAAAATCTTTCTTTTCGAACTGACCTAGCTCAGGGAGGACATACTAGACCACGCCGGGTCAACCTGATCCAGCTTGACCCTAGGGAGACTCGGTCAATGATCTGAGCATAGCAGGCTGCTATGGGGTGCACAGTATTCTTTTGGGTGCAAATGTTGTGCACAGTAGCATGCTGGTAGGTTGGGGCTTGCACAATCCCCAATATGTTGTTTCTTTGGACACTATGACAAACATTATGTTTGTCGCAGCTGTATATATATATATAAACTCATAGAATGTTGCACCCTGTGAACATAGCAGATTCAGTCTGTTGTGTTGAGCAGGCCGGCCAGCGGCTGCTGCACCTGCTTAGGTGCAGCAGGTTGGGTCAAATCGAACCAACCAAGTAAAAAAAAAAAATTTAAGTTAATACAACAAACAAAATATAGAATAGGGATAGGTTTGATCCCCATTAAAAAATGTAGGCCACACCACCATGGGCGTGGACGTTGCATGATCAAAACCGTTTCAAAAGAATTTATGTATTTGTATATTGGTTTGGCGTTGCATGTTCAAAACCCTTTCAAATATATATATATATATATATATATATATATATATATATATATATATATATATATATATATATATATATATATATATATATATACGAGTCCGATGATACAGGTTCAAACCCCAATAGTACCTTGAATTATAACTGGTGGGTTAGTCTAAACCCAACTTGCCTTTCAAAAACATTTATTCCAATGGGGTCTTTGCCTGTATGGCAAGAGCAGTTGGGGAACATCAGTTTGTGAGGAGACATCACAGGTTTAATTATCATAACAAGTGGGGTCGGCCCCAACCCCAGCCTACACATTTGTCTTTTAATATATATATATATATATATATATATATATATATATATATATATATATTAAAAGACTTGGATGGAGATGATAGGAAAGGATATGAATGCTTTGAACCTCACCGAGGACATGGTGTTGGATAGAAATGATTGGAGGAAAAGGATTCATGTGGAGGACCCAAAATGAATTTCTTTTTTGGTTCATATCGCTGACCCCAATTGTTTTGGGATGAAGGCGTAGTTGTTGTTGTTGTTGTTGTATATATATATATATATATATATATCGGTTTTGAAAGGCCATGAAAAGTAATAATGGTTGGGTTACCTTCTTTCTTGGCCATTCAATTTGTGCTATGGGTACCCCTAATTGATAGTAAAGTGTACAAAAGTAGTGAAACACTATTTTGATATCTGTTGTTACAAAATCATGTGTGTTGTAAGGAAATCATGTACACCTTTTCAGCAAATGAGCAAGCATGATACTATAATTGCATATATGCATGAGAACATGAGGATTTTCATGAAATGATTTGGTCACCCTATTCAATGATTAGGTGCAATATGATATGACATGTGACCGGTATCATATGAAACTGCTTATTGATTTATGTTTGTTGTTGTTACATGTATGCATGCACCGATGTTTGGCTTGTGTATGAGACTATAGTACTGAGAAACCGTTGTAGTGCCATAAGAGCACTAGGTATGTGTGTGACATGGGACATAAGTGTGCAGTAAGACAGGAAGTTAGGCATGAACCTGAAATGCCTCTAGTTGGGCACATGGTTAAAAATATCCAATAGTGTATTGTAAATGCATAACATGATAAACAAAGTAATACATGCAAAGATAATTTAAATTGTTGGATTCTAGGTGTAACTGAAAGATGGTATATGTTATTAGTTTTCCTAGTTCTCAGTATACATGAAAGACAGTGTATGTTACCAAACATGTGGTTTACCTTGGAAATGATAGATGGTGCAAACTCTGTGGGATTTTTTTTTGTTTTGTGATAGCGAGGCATCTCACTCGATCCTTAGTCCTCAGAGTTATAGGGGCATGACTACTAACATGTCCTAAGTGGTAGATCTATGTCTTTTGCAGAAGTCTCATAATGCATTATATTCTAGTTGTACCTTTAAAGAGTACTCTCTCGGTCATGGACCATCCCCTTAAGGTATTTGTACAACTAGTCATACGGGATACAAAAGATAAATAGTATCACATAATGAACCCCTGTGTGGTCTCGGTCTGCTACAATGTCTCATCTTGTGCGTACACATAGGAAAGGTTAATAAAATATAACTAAATATTTTTTTGAGAAATTAGATGTGATTGGATCATGTGGGTGATGTATTTTATTTTTGTAATACAAATATGAGAAATGCTCTGTTAAATAAATTTATGGTTCTAATTGCATGTCTTGCATATGAATTTCATGTCTATTATAAGAATTGCATACATCTATGAATGAATGCCTTTATTGCATATCAGAATAATGAATGTATTATATACACTTGACATGATGAATGGCTTGTGTGTTTTTTACGCAGACTGGTTGTAGTCTGACCCTCTTAACTTTATTATTTTTTAGGAAGTGAATAACCTTTATGGAGCAATTGCGGGCACCACAGCGGATAGAGCCATGAGATCGCAAAATTCTTAGATTTGTTCTGCGAAACTCTAATGACTTTTATTTCCATATTAATTGTGATTTTTATATAATAATGGCAAAATTTTTGCTTTGTCTAAATGGAATAAAATTTTCTATTAACGCTTGTAACTCGCCTGATTTATTTAACCAAAGTATTAATAAATGATTCTGCTATGATTTAAAAAAAATACTAATTTTTTAGTTAAATATTTTAGGGTGTTACACTAACCTAACTCAGTCCACCTATGCCCTAAAACTTGAACTTATTCTCACTGAAATGCATCAATGTGGTATCAGAGCAAAGTTTTTATAGATTCTATAAAGCCTCAAGACCAAACTCTCAAATTGACCATCTAAACCTTCACCCAATTCGCAGAAGACACCAACGCTAAAACTAAAGATGTCAAAAATTGGATGACCACCCTAGAGACTATCATAGCAAACCTCACCCTGATGTTGCAGCAACTCCATACCGCTATACAAAAGACCACCTAGCTCCTGCAATTCAACATCAGAGGTAGCAACGATCACGAGGAGCATGATGATTGTAAAGAGAAAGATCTGAGTGATTTCATCCTCGGTTGACACTCGGGAGATCATGGATCCAGTTTAAGAACTTTCAACTATGTCATCTCTCTAGCGACCCATGAAGATATTATTTCCTATTTTTTTGGTGAAAGACCCCCATGATTGGTTGTATAATTCGAAATAATACTATGTAAATTGAGGAGTCCCCATAAAAGTATATTAGGATGCATTGTTGCTCACCTTGAAGTTGAAGCACTTTGGTAGTACCGTTGGTGCAAATAACACCGTAGAACACCAACTTGGATAGAGTTTGAAAGAGAACTCTTAAAAAAATTGGACTCTCTCCATATATAAATCATAATATGGGGATAAAGAACTTGAGACAAAAATGGTCCATCCAATAATATCAAGGCGAGTTCAAGAACCTAAGCATAATGTGTGGTGATTGGTGTGAACTTGCCTTGATTGATACATTTACATGAGGTTTCAAGGAAGAGATTTGAATTGAGCTTATGACTTTAGACCCCAGAGACATTGGAAGAGTGCTTTGTAAAAGTATAAATAGTAAAAGAAAGGTAGAAGAAATTCAGCCAAATAAGGAGGCCTACTTGACCCTCCGATAAGCTAGGATCATGCACCCAAGGCAAGGAAGAGGATGTTAAAAACAAATTTGAACTCCCATTAAAACTAAGCTTTTTAGTAAATCTCAAATGGTGGATCGACGCAATGAGGGGCTATGATATAATTGTATTGATAAGTGAAGGCTAGGACATAGATGCAAGGCCCTCAAAATATATCTTGTTTATGAAGGTGAACAGGAGACAAGTGGGGATGAATTGGTCTACACTTTGGATGATTCGGAGGAGGAACTGGACCTAGGCCATGGAATCACTTTTCATGCCCTCTCTAAAGTTTTCATTCCTAACTTCATGCAAGTGAATAAAAAGATGTTCCAACTGCAAGTAGAGGTGTTGGTTGACACTAGGTCAACCCACAATTTTATGCGAGAAGATTTCATACCAAATCTTGGTTGCGAAGTAAAGGAACAACCCATGTTTGATGAGGTAGTACGACATGGCAACTGCCTCGAGTGTGTGAGTGTATACCCCAATGTGTCAATGTTCAATGTTGACTTGTATATACTTACCATCAAAGGGCTTGATGTAGTTCTAGGGATGAGTTGGCTCTGATCCCTGAAAATGGTCCATTGGAACATTAGAAAGATGAAAATGAGTTTTGAGTAGGGCGGGAGAAGCATGTACCTCAGGGCTCATAGGCCAAGGAAAGATGACATAAACCTTGAGGAGACTCTCCAAACATTGTGGGGCACTCAAGAAGTTGTCTCATGCAAAATCCATTCCCAAGGGATTACCAACATAGAAGCAAACAAAGTGAGATTAAGTGTGCTCTCTGTAGTAACATGCGACCTATGAAAAAGGGCTTGCCAAATTCAAAAGAATGAAAAGATAATTCAAAGGATTAGGAGTTCACTTAAGGAGGATCCAAATAAACACTCCCATCACCAAGTGAAGGGAGAAGCAATGTTTTTACAAGGGGAGGTTCTTACTTCGCAAAGATGACAAAATAATTCCTAATCTCCTCCACCATTTCCATTAGGTGGACATGAAGGGTTCTTAAAAATTCTATAATGAATCAAGGGCAAGTTTTATTGGCCCAAGATAAAAGATTATGTGGCAAAGTTTGTAAAAAAATGCCTCACGTGTGAAGCCAAAAAGTATGAGGTAATCAAGTCTGCCGGCTACCTCCACCCATTGCTTGGTCTGACATCTTCATGGATTTCATAGAAGGCCTTTTTTCCTCCAACAAGAAAAAGGTCATCTACATTGTAGTTGACCGATTCATCAAGTTTTCCCACTTTATGGACTTACCTTGCAAGTACACTACCCAAACTATTGTCAAAACCTTCCACCATAATGTAAGAAAACTTTATGGAATGCCAAAGTCCATTGTATGTGATCAAGACTCCCTATTCATCAACTATTTTTGGAAGAAATAGTTCAACCTCTTAGAAACCAAAATGAAATATAGTATAGCCTACCACTCCTAAACCGATGGTCAAACAAAAGTAGTAAATTGAACCGTTGAAATTGTTCCCTTGCGACTTACATTGTACAGTTGCGTTTAGAGTCTGTTTTGCTTTTGTTGAGTCTGATTAAAGTTGTCCAGTTTAGGTGAATCAATACCCCAAAGGGGCAGCCCGTATACTTGAACAGTAATAGCCTGCGGGCAAAATTATGAATGAAGTAAATGCGTTGAGCTTTCTTTTGTTCACCCTCATTGTGATTGCTTCTTGTGATTGCAATTTCTCTCCCTCAATTCTCTCTTGCTCTCTTGCACTCTTATTACAAGCTTCCGCAACCGACAAGCGAGCTGACAAGTGGGCTTGTGGCGGTGAGGAGGGATCATCGTGCCGCGCTGGCCCATTGAAGGAAATAGGCCCGTGACAAGTGGTATCAGAGCTCGTTCTCGTGTTGAAGAAGGGACTCCGAAGTCAGACCGACAGGCTACGATTTGTGAGTAACACATCGTGGCGCCTTATCAAAACTTGCGCAACACCAAAGGCAAAACAGTTGTTGAAGCTGAGGAGATGGGTTCACCTCGGGGCCAAGAAGAGTTGGCTGCAACTGTTAACAAGCTGGTGGAAGAGATGACTTCGCATGAAGAAGTGATTTCACGCGCATGTGAATCATTCAATGGACTCAATGATGTGGTGGCGAGCCTGCAAGAGCAGGTAACCTTATTAATGGGCTAGGTCACTTCGTTGACGACTATAATGGCCGACTTGCAGACTGAAGTAGGGGAGCTTCACTTGAAGAACCGTACGTTGCAGCGGACGGTGACTCTAAATGGCAGAAATTATAAGAGGCCATCAAGGATTGATGTGCCAAGACCCGCAAAATTCAATGGTTCTCGTGACAGCAAGACCATTGAGAACTTCTTGTTCCAAGTAGAAGACTACTTGGATATCTAGAATGTGACCCTTAAAGATCTGAGGATTAAGGCTACAACGACCTTACTTGATGGAGACGTTATCGCTTGGTGGAGGCGGAAGCGTAATGACATGGAGAGGGGTCAATGTGTGATAGACATCTTTGATGACTTCAAAATGGAGTTGCGCAACTACTTCATGCCAAGAAATGCGTAGAGACAGACATACCGGATGGTTCGTGAGCTCAAACACTCTGGTTTGTTGCAAGACTATGTCAGAACATTGCAGAAGCTTATGCTAGAGACACCTAATATGCCAGAAGACGACATGCTCAACTGGTTCATTGTAGGACTTCAGCCATGGGCACAGTCTGAAGTGGAAAGGAGCAACCCCCATATTTTGGAAGATGCATATGTGGCGACCGAGCACTTAGTTGACACTCGGCGTAAGCCTTTCACCCCATCAACCAAAGTTAGGAAGAAGCCTGACCACAGAGGCAAAAAGGATGAGCAACACAATGATAAAGGTGAGGCATCGACACGCCATCAATCCAAAAAGAAACAAAACTTCACAAAGCTTAACAACAACAACAACAAGGGTGCGGTTGTGACATGTTGGTTCTGCGGTGATAGACATATCGCCATGCAGTGCCCAAAGTGCCTCGTAAAGGACGACAGGCAAGTCAATGTTGCACAGGAAGAATACAGCGATACTGAATGCAGTGACACTGAAGTGATGCAACCAAGGATGAGGGCCATGCGATCAATTAACGTGGATAGAAGTTGCGCAGCTAAGAACATGCAGGTCAGTAAAGAACTTATGTACTTGGAAGTCATTATAAATGAAAAGTCTACTTCGGCAATGATAGACTCTGGTGCCACACACAACTTTGTCTCGTGAGAAGAGGCAGAACGGTTGGGCTTGAAGCCTGGGCCAAAGCAGAGGACCATTAAGATGATAAACTCTGAGGCCAAGCCCATTTTTAACGAAGCAAGATACATGGCTATTCAAGTGGGGAGTTGGGTTGGCAAAGCCAACTTCTTTGTGGTGTCCCTAGACGATTTCAAGATGATTTTGGGTATGAAGTTTCTGCGAAGCCAGAATATTATGATGCTGCCAAAATTTAATATGTTGACGATCATGGGGTCAGACCTGTCCCACACATTGCAGTGCCTTACGCAGAAAGGCAAGCCTTCGGTGCTATCGACAATGCAGCCGAATAAGGGTGTCAAGCATGGAGAGCATACATTCTTAGTGGCAGTGCACGCGGAAGAAGGGAAGGTAAAAGCAGCAGTGTCGCCAACCCTAGCCCCACTATTGGAGGAGTTTCGGAGCGTGATGCCTTTGGAATTGCCAAAGCGTCTTCCGGCAAGACGTGAGGTCGACCACAAGATTGAGTTGACCCTGGGAGCGAAGCCTCCCGCAATGGTTCCATACCGTATGGGGCTAGCTGAACTGAAGGAGCTGCGCAGGCAGCTAGATGAGATATTGGACACAGACATTGTTCGTCCATCAAAAGCCCCATTTGGTGCCCCAATCATTTTCCAGATGAAACATGATGGCTCCAAACAGTTATGTGTGGATTATCGTGCTTTGAACAAGGTCATAGTGAAGAACAAGTACCCATTGCCATTAATAGCGGATTTGTTCGATCAGCTAGGTAGTGCCCGTATCTTTTTCAAGCTAAATTTGTGATCGGGTTACTAGCAGGTGAGGATTGCTGAAGGTGATGAGCCGAAGACAACTTGCATCACCCGCTATGGTGCTTACGAATTCTTAGTAATGTCATTCGGGCTGACAAATGCTCCAGCCACGTTCACGACTTTAATGAACTAGATCTTCTACCCTTACTTAGACAAGTTCGTGGTAGTCTACCTGAATGATATCGTGGTTTACAGCAGCAACATGGAGGAACATGTTGGGCACTTGCGAACAGTGTTTCAAGTGCTAAAGGAGAATGACCTCTGTGTCAAACGAGAGAAGTGTCTCTTCGGGCAGGAGGAGATTAGCTTCCTTGGCCACGTTGTGGGGCGTGGTGTGCTGCGTATGGATGGGCAGAAGATAAGGGCCATCCAAGAATGGGTTCCGCCAAGCAAAGTGTCAGAATTGCGGTCATTCCTCGGTTTGACAAACTATTATCGACGTTTCATCAAAGGTTATTCCCTCATTGTTGCGCCCCTCATAGATTTGTTAAAGAAGAATCGGGTATGACTCTGGGCAGGTGCATGCCAAGATGCCTTTGATGGCTTGAAGAAAGCCTTGGTGAGGGAGCCAGTACTGCGACTGCCTAATCATTCGAGACCCTTTGAAGTCCACACGGATGCCTCAGACTTTTCCATTGGTGAAGTTATTATGCAAGATGGCCATCCAATCGCATATGAGAGTCGAAAGCTGAAAGATGCAGAAAGGCGTTATTCAATGCATGAACGTGAGATGACCACCATTGTGTATTGCCTCAGGACCCGGCGGCACTACCTCTTGGGTGTTGAGTTCGTCGTCAAGACGGACAATGTGGTCACGAGCTATTTTCAGACGCAGAAGAAGTTGATGCCTAAACAAGCTCGATGGCAGATGTTTTTGGCTGAGTTTGACTTTGCCTTGGAGTACAAGGTTGGAAAGACCAAGGTTGTGGCAGATGCTCTGAGCCATAGGGCTGAACTGGCAGCTGCGCGCGCGAAGCCTTCTGAAGTGCACTTGGAGGGCGCATTGCTGAGCCACATCCGTGAAGGTACACAGAAGGATCCGACTGCACAACACCTTGTTTCTCTGGCGCAGGCAGGGAAGACTCGACGATTTTGGCTACAAGATGGCCTCCTCGTAACAAAAGGGAGACACATCTTCGTGCCGTGATGAGAAAGCCTTTGTCGAGAACTACTTAAGGAGTGCCATGATACATTATGGGCTGACCATCCTGGTTAGAAGCGAACCCTAGTACTCTTTAAGCGCGACTAATATTGGTCATAGATGAGAGACGACGTTGAGGGGTATGTGCGGACATGCCTCATCTACCAGCAAGATAAGGGGACAAATCAGAAGGCTGTCGGTCTCCTTGAGCCTCTACCAATTCCAGAACGTCCCTGGGATAACATCTCCATGGACTTTATTGTTAGTCTACCAAAGGTAGAGGGCCTCAGTTCTATTTTGGTTGTGGTGGATCGTTTCTCAAAGTATGTCACCTTCATCCCAGCTTCCAAGGAGTGCCCTGCAGAGAAAACTGCAGAGTTGTTTGTAAAGCATGTGGTGAAGCACTGGGGCATACTAAAGAGCATTGTGAGTGATCGTGATGCTCACTTCACGGGCAAGTTCTGATGTGAAGTATTTCGGCTACTTGGCTCTGATTTGATGTTTTCAACAAGTTTTCATCCACAAACAGATGGGCAGACAAAGTGCATCAACGGGATACTCGAGCAATACCTTAGGCACTTTGTTAGTGCCAATCAGAAAAATTGGGTGAAGCTCCTTGATGTAGCACAATTTTGTTACAATCTGCAGAAGAGCGAGTCTTCGGGCCACAGCCCGTTTGAGATAGCCACGAAGCAGCAGCCACTGACCCCACTGTAAACACCCCAAATTTTTCAAAAATTTGTAAAAATGACCTTTTTGCCCCTGGTTTCATTTTCTGAGAAAACCAAAGCTAAATTTTTTATCATTCTTCAGATTTTCTGAATTAAAATCCATATTGATATATTCAAAATCAACTCCGGATCCGAATCCAGTACTTTAAATCCATATTTCCTCAAAATCCGGATCAAAACCCATTTCTGAAGAAATTTTCTCAAAATAGCTTTTAAATTCTAAAAAAAAATCCCTCTTGTAAATATTTTTGCAAAAACACAAAAAATTAGTTTTAATCTTTTGTTTTCTCACAAGCTTTAGGATTTTATTCTAAAAACTATAAAAAAATGGAAAAATAACATAAAAAAATTTGAGAAAAGCTACAAGGAAAACAGATGATTTTCAAGCTTTTGAAGCTATTTTTACCAAAAACCTCATTCCTTAACCATTTTTCAGAAATTTCTTAAAAGGGGAACCACCTTTTTGAAATAGAGAAAAATTCCAACGACCCCTTCCCGCACCTATTTCCTTCTCTCTCCATCGTTCGATCTGCAACCGCATACCTTCATCTCCACCTTCAATCTTCAACGGGTTTTCCCCTCTCGAAGCTTCCATTCCCCCTTTAAGAAGAGGCAAGCTTCTGTCTTCAGGCATCCATTATTTTCCTGAAGATCGACTTTCCCTTCCTTCAGATCCATCTTTGCAATCCATTAATTTCATCTCCTACAATCCGTGAACTTCAACCAGCTTTTTTTTACCAACATTGCTTCTGATCAATATTTCTTCTGAAGAAGATACCCGTCACCCACATCCATTATCAGCACTTTCCATCCCATTATCGAGAAGGAACAACTTCAATAGACTTTTGTTCATCCAGCAACTCCATCGGTGATCAGGTTGGTCTTCTAAAGGAAGGACTTCAACCCATCTTCCATCCAGCATCTCCCCCATCCAGGACAGTCGATCGAACATCCGCCTTTCTTCTTTCCTCCTTCAGAAACTCTGTAAACCGGGTAAAGTTCTTTTCTCCTTCTTTTCAAATTTTCTTTCATTTTTTCTTTAGAGCTGCCATTAATGCACCATTGGTGGTGTCGATGCTGCTTGTGCAAATATCGACCCATCCTGTGCGATATCAAAGGAATTCCCGAAATTCCTACATTATTCCTTTTTTTTTATTACTCTTTCCTTTTCTCCTTATTTTATCGTTCGATCTTCCGATTACTACAAGATGTGCATATCGAATGGTTTATTCTATATTTTATTTCTAAGGATCGGATCATCCATCCTGTTAACTGAACTTTTATTGTCTTTTATTTCTGAGTATTCGATGATTCAGAAACCTTCTAATACTACCCTCCAGTTTGTTTATATTCTATTTTCTCTGACTTTATCTACCCATTCTCTGTTTCGTTTCTTGATTGAAATATTATTTGTATATCTTCTGTCGTTTTTTTTTTAGAACAAATGGGTTTCAATTGTGAGATATATTCATAATCAATATATTCAGAGAGTTTGAGTTTACATCATATTATTATCTTGCTATGTTATGGGCATCGTATGACTGTCATCTAACGTCCCCTGCATGTTCATACCTTCTCTGTTTCACCACATCATGCCATTCACTTGATGTTAATTTCCATTTAGTGTTACATTCCTGTTTCTGAGTAGTGGATGTTCATGGTTCGCATACTTGCATCCTCTATATCGCCCATCCAGGTAAGTTCAAAAGTGGTTTCATCTTTCTCCTATTTCTGGATTTTACCATCTGTAATTATCCAATCTACTTACATACAGTAATGTTGTGTTGGACATTCCATGATTCAATGTAAATTTAGCTTTTACATTCTCACGACATTTTTCACACTTCTATGAGGTATATCACATGGCAATCTGTTTAGGGTAGCAATTGTCAGAAAGTGACCAGTTTGATGAACCATCTCATTTCCCACCAAGCTCAAAATCCTTCCGAGTGATGTTCAGGAAGTGCTCCTCTGAGATAATAGTATGGCCAAGGATACCCTGAGGATCTTTTGATGGATAAAAGATGGGCCTGGTATCATTACAGACATCGTGGTGTCTAAAAAAAAAAAGAAGCAGAAGAGCAAACAAATAATAAAAGGAGTTTTATCGTATGAAGCTAAAATGGCTGTCATTGGGATAGGACTGAAGTTCCAAGATGCTCCTGGGTTAAGCCATAGCCTAATCCAGGTCGTGCCAAATGAAATTTCTTTTAGGCACACTCACAACCAAAGCTTTGATGCTACGGTTGGGACTGACTTTTTGATGATTAACTGCCATTCATCCACTATGGCCTTATGAATGTTTTGGGAGTTTCGATTATTACAGGAACAAAATTTTGTACTGAAGAATCTGTCATGGATGGTTTAAAATTCCTGTGAAAACAAATCTTGCATTAGCCTAATTCATAAATCAGTGGATCACCTTTGTTTCATAACAAACCAAATCAATTTGCTCTGAATATTTGATTTCTAACATTGATTTGTCGAGTCGGTTAGCTGCAATCAGGGGTAAAATTGGCCTCTCGCGTGAAGTCCCAACTCAAATCTGAAATGTTGCTGGCTTCAATATCATGAGAGAAGCTGTTAAGTGAGGAGATGTGCTCTCCAGAGTTCAGCGAGCAAATGTTGGTTCACCTCTGAAGCAATAAACGAGTCCTATTACATCACTGGATTCGGTTGAGATCCACTAAGCATTTGTTAAGAATAATACCCTTTTTTTTCTTTTCCTGTGTCTTCCTTTGAATTTCAATGAAATATTTGGGCTAACTTCTAAAGTCAGATCCCTGAGTTGCTGTGGAAAGCAAACTCCCCTTGTTCTCAGGGCACTTCATTTTTTTATTTACCATTCGTTTTACAGGAGTTCTCCAATTATGCAAATATAAACACCAGTTTATGTTAATCTTAAATTCAATACTCCATCCGATCATTCATAGTCTCATGCTATGGATCTTTTAATGTTTTTGCATCCCAACATGCTATCTCTTGCATGTTATTTCTTTTATTATTGTTATTGATCCTCTGTTTTCATTGATGTGTTACATTGAGTGCAGTTAACGTCAGTTCTTCTCTATACATGCACTTCTATGTCTTTGATTTTGCTGCCATTCATGTATGTCATTAGCAATTTTACTAAAGCATTCCATCTGATCGTGAATACCTTTTTTTGAATCCTCAGCATAACTCTCCACTTCACCTGTTCAGCATCATCAGTTTATTTGGAATTATTGATCTTGGGTTGTGGTAGGTATTAACATTTGTATGTCCATCATCTTGATATATTTTGTGGCATGATATTAGGGCACCGTGAGACTGATCCAAGTCAGGTCATAAGTGATGAATCTTTTTTTCTTTTAGAGTTTAGCGTGAAGGCTCGGTGAAAAGGTTGCAAGGGCTAATCACCACTGCAGAATTCAAGAGGCCCACCTAAGGTTTCAGATAGTCCTGCGTGGATTCATAGACCTTCAATAGTCCCACCAGGTCAAGGAACCATAGCCTTGCAGAGAATTTTACTAATGCTTAGAAATAGGTCCTATAGTTACACCCATACAACCCTTAGGATTCACCCAGTTGATGTCTGACAGGTCTGTTGTCCATTTCCTTCACAGCTGCCATATATTCACACTTAGCCCCCCCCCCTTTTGTCGCACCTGCTAATTCACCACCTCCATTACACTCTTTTTATCACTCACACATCACTACATTCGCTTTGTTCTTTTCCTTTCCATTACATGTTACAGCCTCATTCATTTACTGATATATCATACCCATTTCATATATTTTTTTTTACAGCATTCACTGCACAGTCCTTGCTTGTTTGCATTCCCATCTGTTCCTTTGCTGCAACTCACAAAGAGTACCCACTGTAGCAGAATAGCGCCCACTTGCTGGCTGTGCGTTACAGCTCCAGCAACCCTTACTGTCCCCAGTTTACTGCATTAACACTCGGGCACTTTTTTTTTTACTTAGCTGTATGCACAATTCCCAACAGTGCTGTAGTTTCCTTTCATCTGCCGAAGACAATCATCGCTGCGATGATTTTTCTGCATCTACAACAACTCCCTGAATTGCTATAGCCTCATTGCTGTAAATTACAAATCAAGCTTGCAGCAAACTCAGTTGGGTGTACCTGTTGGGCACATCCTCATTTATCTTTACTAAGCACATGTTATATGTATATATATATATGAATATATACATATGTGCACGTATGTATTTACATATATGTGTCATTTTCCATCCTATTTATCATACATATATTTTTACCATTTGATTTCCATATATATATGATTTTCCTTCTCTTTTCATTACTAACCTGGTTGTTTTGCAGAAAATATGTAAAATATATCATTACTTGGGGTTGTACATTTGGTTTTATCTATTGTAATAGTTAGATTGGAATGAAAATTTATATTTCCTGCTTTAGGTAGAATGAATGAGCATTGTAAAATATCATGAATTGTTTGTTTTCATGCATTTTTACCTTTATTTCTCAAAATTCTCACAATGGTGAAACACGAATGGCACATGCACCATTTCGTAAGAGGTAAATTAATCCTAAGTTGATGATTTATATCAACGGCCATAGTCGGGATGTAAACAAGACTTAGTATTTTTACCTTTTATGAAATAACACTGATTCCACACTGGATCCCTCTTTTTCAAAAATCATCATATTTTCTTTAAATATTTTCTCTTTTATCAGAATTTAATCTAAAATTAATTCAATATGTATACCAATGGCCATAGTCAGGGTATATTGAGAATTAATTTCATTTTAAATTCTATAAAAGCACAAAGAAGGTATTTTATTCTTCATTTGAATTTAGATATGATTATTATATAATACAGAGAAGGTCATCATTTGCCTATCAGTTTGTTCGCGAGTGGCATGAGCAGAATGAGTTGGTGAAGGCATTCTTACACAAGGCGGCAAAGAGAATGAAAAAGTGGGCGGACAAGCATTGTCGGCCCGCGGGGTTCCAAGTTGCGGACCAAATGTTGGTGAAACTATATCCTGGTTGCACAGGCATCTTCCGCGGGCGGCACCGTGGACTATTCAGAAAGTATGAGGGACCCTTCACCATCATAAAAAGGTGGGCAAGTTGGCATACAAGTTGGAGTTGCCCCCAAACTTCAAGGCTCACCCAGTGTTCCATGTGTGCAACCTCAAGCAGTTTCATCCAGATGATGGAGACCCGAAACGCAGTGTGCCACAACGCACTCACATCATGCAGAGGGCCTCGACAACACAACGGGCCGAGAAGCACCTCAGTCAGATCCTTCGCCACAAGGTCAACTACTTGGGGCAAGCGAAGAAATACTTGGTGCAGTGGGAGGAAACAACGTGGGAGCCTGCATTCCGAATGAACAGTCGCTACCCGACTGAAGTCAGAGCTTACCATGAAACAGATGGCGCCGAGGACGGCGCATGATTTGAAGGGGGAGCATGTTCCCTTGCGACTTACATTGTACAGTTGCGCTTAGAGTCTGTTTTGCTTTTGTTGAGTCTGATGTAAGCTGCTCGGTTCAGGTTAATCAATACCCTGAAGGGGCAGCCCGTATACTTGAACTATAATAGCCTGCGAGCAAAATTGTGAATGAAGTAAATGCGTTGAGCTTTCTTTTGTTCACCCTCGTTGTGATTGCTTCTTGTGATTGCAATTTCTCTCCCTCAATTCTCTCTTGCTCTCTTGCACTCTGATTACAAGCTTCCGCAACCGGCAAGCGAGCTGACAAGTAGGCTTGCGGCGGTGAGGAGGGACCGTCGTGCCGCACTGGCCCATTGAAGAAAATAGGCCCGTGACAGAAACATACCTTAGTTTTTTTGCCAGTGAGAAACCCAAGTCATTGACCAACTACCTACCTTAGACCGAATGGTTCTATAGCACTTTCTTCCACTCCTCAACCCAAATGACACCCTTTGAAGCCCTCTATGAATAACCCCCACCTAAAACCCCATCTTATAAAGATGGAAGCGACAATTCTCAAGTGGTAGATTGACAATTGAGGACAAGAGATGAATTATTTAATCTCTTAACGGATAACTTGATGAGAGCCCAAAATAGAATGTGGGAGCTCCATGACAAGAACCGTAAGGATAGAGAGTTCCAAATTGGGGATTGGGTATGGCTCAAAAAAGATATATAGAAAGCAAGTTGTTGCATTCTTGGGCTCATTTTTTTGGGAATCAACTCTAGTGATGGATCTCAAAATAGCCAACCGGTTCACCAAAAAAACTAACAACAAAGTTGGTGGTTTTTACATGGCTAGTTTCAAAGCCAACCTTCAATGATACCTCAACTTTGTGCAACAGCTCCAAGTGGTCATACCAACCATCCTACAGGAATTACAATCCTTTGTCCGTGGTGGTGGCTGGTTGAACTTTTTGCAGTGGTATTTTTTAAAATATATTTTTTAATAAAAACTTTGGAAAATCGCGAACCAAAAATATAAAAACCGACTTTCCATGAATGTGGTGAGTATGGGTCGAATCCTTAAGGAATGGGAGAATAATCAAATTAAATCTAAGAATTTCAAATTATTAATATCATAAATGTATAAAACTAATTGAAACACTACAACTATGATTAAGTTACAAACTAAAATAAAAAATTAACTCCTAATCAGATTGCTAAAGTCTTCTGCAGATCGCTAGGGACATTTTCATTTTTTCACCATAACTGCATTTGTGTTCTTAATATGAATGCACCTTTTGACTTGTATTGAACTTATTAACCTAAACAAACAGAAAATATAAAGTTAGTAAACAATTACAACAATTAATTCTAAAAATTATAGTAAACCTAATTCTAAAGTTAATTACTACATCTAAATTACAATTAAACTAAAAATAAAATAAAATGCAATATTTAATTAAACTAACTAATTAATTTAACTCTAACAAAGTTAACTAATGTAAATACACTAACTAATATGCATAAAAATAAACAAAACTATCGAAAACTAACTAATTAGCAAAATAACTGTTTTGCCCTCAATGTAGTGCAAAATTGAAATCTAACAGGTTTTGAAAATAAACTGTTTGGAAGGGCAAACAAAGTCTAATTTTATTAAAACTTCTTTTGTTCTCTTTCTGACAGATTCAAGAATCTGTTAGATTTTACAAAGTTGAAAAACTCATCTGGATTCTCTGGATATAAGTGTTTCAAATATGATAAAATCCTGTAAATCGTTTGTCCCGAAATTTAAAAACTTGTTTTTGAAAAATGCTTAAAAATTAGACCAAATCAACTCCAATTGAGTTGATTTTTGGTCAGTTGAGAGTTAACACCCCAATGAAGATAATATAACAAAAATTTCATAAAAACTCAGAAAAATGCACATAAAATGATGAGTGCAAAATGTAGCAAAATCCGGTTTTGAAATTCAATGCACTATTCACTTCCACTAATTCAATACATGCACTATTGACTTAATATGCATGCAATAACAGTCATTTACAGACCTAAGACTAAACTAAAAATCAGTAAATGAAATGAATTGAACTAATTACATAAACATCACAAGAACTTAAACAAATTAATTCTAAATCAAGTCTAAGTTACACGCCATAACTAAACTACATTAAACTAAAATACAATTAAGAATTATAATATTCTAATTGACTAACCTAATGTAATTAACTTAATATAAGCTAACTACTTAACTCTAAAAAGACAATTGAATTTAAAACTAACTTTAAATTAAAGTTTAAAAACTAACTTAAACCTAACTAGGGTTAGTTAATCTAATTAGGGTCTAAAGGGGATGGTTATGGGTTTGACTTTGACATAGAGGCTCACGCCCCCCCCTCGAGATGGACCCACTAGAATTATTTGCTAATTACTAAAATAAAAGAGAAACAACTTAGTAAAACAAAAGAAAAGAAATAAATTATTATCTAAAGTAAACCATCACATGATTTTGAACCTTTAAGGTAAGTCAATACCAACTAAATAATTGCAATGCAAAGAATACTCAGCTACCCTTATTCAAAGTCAAGACTTACTAATTACAGTGCAATGAGAATGGCAATGCTAAAATACAAAAAACATCTAAGCCAATATGTCCTAACTTCGAAAACATTCAATTAAAGAAATTAATCTAGATGACTAATGAAAGGAAGGGATTAAAACAAAATTGACTAATTTGGTATTGCATGGGCCCTCGACATGCTTGCCTTAAGAAGAATTCTGCTCCTTCAATAGTCAAAATTGCCAGCCCTCTTGGGCCCACACGATTTCGAATATGATATTCCAATAAAGAGGAAAGTAGCCTTTTTAGTCAAGTAAATTTGGATTGAGAATTAATGGCTTTGAAAGGGTAATGCTCTTTCTCAAAATGAAGAGAGGAAATCCTCTCTATGCTGGTTCTTTAAAGAGAATTCAAACTTTCTCAATCAAAACCCATGAATTTTGAAAACACCTACGCATTGCCAAACTCGTCATTTGCTTAGAAAATACTAATTTTCCCTTCCTTCCAATTTCAAAATTGGACAATTAATTAAGCTAAGTCCTAAATAACCTAATCTAACTAATGTCTAAATGAACTAATGCATAGGCATGAATGGAATACACAGTACAAATTGACAATGCTAAAATCAAAACCCAAATTCTAAATTAACCAACTATTGACTAACTCACAAATGAACATGCAATACACCTAGACACTAGAATGAACCTTCCTAACCTAGTCGACTTTCTAAAAATACCTATGACCAAGCTGGTCTGAAATGGCTGTTGTCTTCTCCAAGAAGACAACAACCTATGTAGAACACAAGGAAAATTATTTTATGATCAATCTATGGAAGATGATTTTTAATAAATGAAAATATAACACATAAAAATTAGTTGGTATCTCCACTAAACTGTTGATCAGACTCGACCTAAGGGGTTAAAGTATGATTGTTTACCTACAACCATCTCTGCTAAAATCAGAATCCCAAAAATAAGCTAAAAAGAAAACCGCAAAAGCAGCTAGACTTTGTCTAGCCGATTTTTCACTTTGACACCAAAACAACAAGAAGAAATAACGAATTAACACCTAACTATGACTCAGACTTAATCTTAAAACTTATAAAAATGATTAACCGATAGACCCTTGCTAGACACAATCCGAAAATAATTTACAACAAATCACAAGAATCAGCTAGACAAGATCTAGCTGATTTTTGCAATTGGCTAAGAACGAAGATAAAAATCGAATTGACACTGAACTTAAGACCAGATTTGGTCTTAAGATTGGCAGAAAACATGAATTGCTACTATTGTAAATATTGTAAAAAAATACCAGAAAATATAATTAACATAGGGGTGACTTGACTCAATGGAGTGACTCGATCTACACTAAAAGGAGGTGAAGACGACCAACCTCAAGGGCGATCCGACGAGAGAAGGGGTGAGGTAGAGCTGTTGATGGAGCTAGTCTGCATGCCCACACACTCTTCAATGTGTTGCAGCCTCTCCTTGCAATGCTACACCCACTTGGAAACTAAATTGAAGAGGGTTCAAAGAAGAAAGGAAGAAGGTTGTACGGAGGAAGAGACAGCCAGCCACTGGTGGTGTAGACGGCACACCACCGAAGTGAAGCAACCACGTGGTCTGCAGCTCTGCAAAAGAGAAAGCAAGCATTCATCAAAGAGTACAAACACGATGATGAATGAAAGAAAGAGAAGGGAAGACACACGCTCGTAGAGAGGGGCGTGTGAGAGAAGGAGATAGAAAAGAGAGAGAAGGGAGGAGAGAGAGAGAGAGAGAAAGGCATGTTTTTCCAAACTTCAAAAATGTCCTCTCCTCTTTTTCTAAACCTTTTATACTCCCTAAGTTATGCTAAATTCTAAAAACTGCCTACGTAAAAAGTATATTTTAATAAAAATCCTAAACTAGTTATTTGCACTACACTACCAAAATGAGTTAGAAAGAGGGGGTTTATGAAAAACATTTTAGATCACATGGTTTTGAGATATTTAAGGTTTGGGTCCAGTCCAAGATCCAAATTAGAGCTCTTGGGTTGAAACTGGATCCAGTAAAACTTGAAATTCGATCTAAAACCCTAAAAATATGATATTTTCCTCGTTTTAACTCTGATTCGAGTGAAATTTGAACCAAGACATCTTTATATCTAAATACATCAATACATGGGTTTTAAACCTGAAAATATCCAAAAATGCATGAATTTTGAATAAGAATAATGTGCATTTCATACATCATTAGTGGCATTCACAAGGAGTATGACGATCAAAAGGAAGAGGATACATAAGTACCCATTTTTGATGAATCTACAAGAATGGATCGAATTCTTGTAGATAGAAATCTAGAAGCAATTTATGTTGATCCTACTGAGGCACCACCCATAGTTGGCATGTGCTACCTCCACTTGTAGCTAACAAAGGAGGTTGCAGCCACCAAAGGACCATTGATGTCAGATGTTCAATCTAGTAGAAGTCCTACTCCAACTGTCCCTCTCATGTTACTACAGAACGCACAGGTGTCAACCCTGACGTCCTATGCAAAGAAGGGAATAATGCCTAAAGCATCAGTAATGGTGCATCATGTAGCAAGCATAGTCATAAGTGTAACCTCTACCAAAACCCAAAATTAGAGTATACAGTAGAGGTGCACTCAGCCAAAGCTTGATGCAGCCCAGCAGTGGCATCAACTTTTTAGGTTCAACCCTGTGCAGTTAAGGAAAATAAGTGATATGACAAAACAGAATGAAACATGGTTCCTACTGCTATAGCAAAAGGAATTTTATGGCACAACAACAAAGATGCATTTAGCGGATCAAAACCTTGTGTTTCATCTCAAAAGAGGCTAGTAGTGTGTGCACCACCGAATAAAGGGGAGCTCCTTAAGAGGCTTTCCCATGCGGATCGCTTGTGTGTGAAGAAGACACAAAGTACATAGTGTAGTAGACTAGAAGAAATTTTGCTAACTTTTCTTCCTTGTTTCTCTCTTTTCCTGTCTCTCTGTGTTGATAGTGTAGCATCTTACCAATGGTGACCAAGCCCATTCCCAACACTTGCAAGCATCTCAATCACATACTTAAAACTAAGTGTGTCCAACTTGAATTCAGTAGAACCCCAAAACCTTCAAACTTCAAAAAAACTCCTAGCCCAAACTATGAGGAATCTTGGTCTGAAATTTGGACCCAAGGCTCTTCAATATTTTCTTAGCCGACCCCTAAAATTTTACTATTTATTCTTATTATAAAGAACTCAATTTTTAGTTTAGCCGGTTGATACCCAAACTCAGATTGTCCATCACAGTCTTGAATTTTTTTATGACACCAAAAAATCATATCTCCTTGTTCCTGTGGTCTCTGGCCCTAATTTTTTTATTGAACCTTTCCTAAGGTGTCTAAAGTCAGCCCCTAAAATTTCAAATTTTTATGTTGTGCCTTTTGAGAGAACCAAATTTTCTTCTCAAGTTTGTTTGATCCAACATGACTTACTTAAGATCATGGCAAATCTAAGTCTACAAGAAAGAGTCAGTCTAGACCCCGAAATAAGCAAGAGGGGCCAGTTGTTGGAACTATGGGAAGAAAGGAGGCCTAAAGAGATAGTGTAGGGTGCTTAAGAAACAAAATCAAAATCAGAATGAAGAATCTACCAATACAACAACAACAGAGGCAGTTCTTGATGCCCTAATCCTAGTTGTTGACAACCCCATTGAATGATGGATCTTGGATTTTGGAGCATCGTTTCATTTGACCTCATGTAGAGAAGATATGAAAAATTATGTTGTTGCAAATTTTGAAAAGGATTATCTTGCTGATGATGAACCTTTAGATATTGCAGAAAATGGTGATATTAGAATTAAAATTGTTAATGGTAATCTATGAAAGTTGCATAATATCAGGCATGCTCCAGGCTTAAAGATAAATCTAATCTCTCTACGATTGTTTGATGATGAAGGCTAATCATGCATACATTTTAGGGTTTAATTCATATTAAACTATGCATGATTTCATAGAAAAATACATTTAAAACCCAAGTTTATTGCTAGTTTCAAGAAAATATGCAAAAAGAATAGAAAATGGAAAATGATTGAAAAATAAGTTTACTTTACAATTTAGTTCGAAGTTTATCACTTGCAAGTAGTTTTAGTAAGTTAAGTTAGTAAAATAAAGTTTTTAGAAATAGTTATGGATTCAATTTGCTAAATAAATAAGGAATTAGTGCATTAGGGAATAGTTTTTTTTAGGAGGCTTCTTTTGGGAATTTTCAAAAATTAATGAGGCATATATGAAAAATTGGATAACAAACCCAAATCCCCTTTAAAACACTCACGTAAGGGAGAGATGGGTTGTCTCCTCTTGTGCACAAGCCCTCTTTCCTTCCCTCTCTTTTTCATCCGGAGATTCTTCCTCTTCCCTCTCTTTTTCCCTCCTCTCTTCTTCTCTTTCCTCCTTCCTCCTTCCCTTTCTTTCTCTCCGGTGGAGCACGGTAATCCGACGGTAGAGTATGAGCTGGAGATTGCCCTCTTCATCTCAACCCTTCCAAATTACAGTAAGTATCTTCTTCCTCTGGTTTTTCTCGTTTTAGATTAGTGATTGAAGCAGATTTTAAAAAAATGAAAAGAAAATAGTTCACGTGCTTTGATTTGTGCATTTCTTTCCTTTTTAGTTTACATTTCAGATTAATTTGCATCAAACAATTGAGTTCATCTCATCGCATTCTCCAATTTCATTTCATGGCATACTTTCTGTGTTAGTGTAATAAAAATTTTGTTGTGATTTCTGATTTCTGATTTCTGCATAGTCGTATCATTCCCTGTTTAGTGCATTTTAAATACAGAGTTTATCAGTTTTGAATTGATTTGATTTTATTACTTTGATTTGTTGTAAGTTCCTTACAACGATTTGTGTTGTTTATGTGAAATTTGTTTGCTAAATAGGTTCACGTTGATTTCAATTAATTTTGGCAATCGATTTGATGAAACTGATGTGCTATGTGCAACCGATTTGATGGAATTGATGTGTTTTACTGTATGAAATCTGCTGTGTGAAATCAATTCACAGAAACTGATTAGCATTTGCAGAAATTGGTTTGCTGCTGAATTCAATTTGCACTTAAAGAAATCAATTCACAGAAATCGAATTTGCTGATGTTTAAGTTGTAGAAACCGATTTGCACTTGCAGAAATCAATTCACAGAAATCATTTCATTACTGCTGGAAGCAATTTGCTGAATGCTTAAGTTGCAGAAACTAATTTGAATTTGCAGTGTGTAATCGATTTGATAATTCGATTTACTGTATTAATCAGTTGTGTGTAGTCGATGTGTAATTGTAAGTGCATTAATTGAAAAAGGGTTGATGCATATCACAGATCAGATCAATCTGCTGAGATCATTTTAAAACCGTGAGAGTTGTTGTGTTTCGATTTATGCAAATGTCGGGTCTTACTTGCATGCGTTCAGTTTTATGTTTAGCATTTGTTGTTTAGTCAAATATTATTTGTGTTTAGCATTTAGTTGTGTAGTGTGTGGTGTCTTGCATTCAACGAATGTGTGTCTTTAGCATTTAGCTATATAGTTAGCATTTTTACTTGTGTGTTTAATCTTTTTACTTTGCATTTGTTTGCATTAGATTTAGCTTTTAGCATTCAATTAGTTCATTTTGCATTTCAAGCATTACATTTTAGTTTCATTTTACGCATTGCATTTTAGTTTTATTTTAGGCATAGCATTTTATGCAATTTAGGCATTTTAGGTATTTTAGTCATTTTGATTTTTACATGTTGCATCCTTTCATTTCGTACCTTTTAGAGTATTTTACATTTTTAGTGTAGCACTCATTGTTTCATCTTTCTGCCTTGTGTATTCGTGTTTTGCAGGAAAGCGCAAAAAGAAGGCAAGCGAGCGAGATACGTGATGACGCACATTCGACATGCGATACAAGGCACGAGCGCGGAAGACACTTTTTGCTTTTCTTTTAGAATTTAGGAATTTAATTCAAAATTTGGGTTGTAATAAAACCATTTTAAACCCTCTGCGTAGGGTATTCATTTGTTGTAATAGTTAATTAGTTTTACTTTCCTCATATTTTTCTTCATTTTGGCAATCAAGAATAGTTAATTGCTTGTTTGAATACAAATATTCCTCGTTCCCTGAGTTTGACCCTATCTCTACCACTTGTGAGAATCAGTTTTATATTTGGTGTCTGGTTTTCACGTTGCTTTCATTTAAAAATATTTTCAAAAATAATTTTCTCAAAAATAAGACATCAAATTTTGGCGTCATTACTGGGGAACGGCAAAATACGAGTATTCACTTTATTGCCTTGTGTTTATTCTCGTATTTTAGGTTGTTAGTTTAATTCAGTTCTTTAATTAGGATTGTTTAGTTGATTAATTAGGATTGTTTAGTTTGCTTTCGTACTTAGGATTAGAACCATGTGTTTGCATAACGTAGAGAACAATTTACTTTTCCAGCACAACCCACCTATAGGATTCCCTTAGAGGTGATTGTGCACGATTGATACTGTGCTCTTAGTTGGCTTTTCGCAAATTTCATGTTGAGTGCAAGTGTGTGGTGTTTTGTTTATTTCCAGTTTTCAGTATTTGCTTACTCGCTTGTGGTTTGCGTGGTTTGGCCGCTAGCGTGTTAGTTAGGTAGAAAAAAAAACAAAGTTAGGACGGTTGTTGCACCGATCTACCTCGTGGTGTATGCAAGGGCAATGCTCGCTTGACCCCGAGCTTGTCGAACCAATCAAGGACCCTGAGTAATTCATGCCCAACACCTATACTCTCGCCTCCTGCATCACGAGACCTGATGTAGGAGCGAACCACTTTGAGATTAAGGCCAGCGTGATCCAGATGCTACCTTCGTTTTATGGCCTGAGTAATGAAGACCTATATCGTCATCTCGACGAGTTCCTTGAAATTTGCTCGACAATGCGAATCAATAATTTTGACGATGATGCTATGAGGTTGACCTTATTTCCCTTCTCTCTGAAAGATAAAGCCAAGCATTGGCTGAAGGTGTTAGATATAGTTCAAATTACCACTTGGGAACATATGCAAAGGGAGTTCCTAAAGAAATATTTCTCAATTGGTAAGACAAACCAGTATCGAAAGGCCATCACCAGCTTTTCACAAATAGAGGGGAAAATGTTTCACAAAACTTAAGAGAGGCTGAAAGATCTTCTCCGTAAGTGTCCCCACCACCAGGTGCCTCACTGGCAAGTGGTGCAATATTTCTATGACGGTCTTACTGAGAAGAATCGTCAAATGATTGATGTTGCGTGTGGGGGCACTTTTATGCTCAAAAGCAAAGATGAAGCATGGTCGCTTTTTGAGACATTAAGCGAGAATTCGATGCACCATGCTACGACTTCACGTTTTGATAGGGCTGCATCTATGTAGGATAGCGCTAAGAAGACAGACATTTTTGAGATAGGGATGAACCTTGAGTTGAGCAACAAGGTCGACCAACTATCCTAAAAATTGGATCAATTGTTGTCGGGTCCCTCTTCTGCAATGCAGGTGTGCGCGTTGTGTGCTAGCCCTGCACACCATGTCCTTGAATGCCCAGTTACACCGCAGTACCCTGAGTTTATCCAAGAATAAGCTCAGATGGCTCAAAACTTCGCTAGGCTCGCACCCAACCCATTTGCCAACACCTATAACCCGAGCTGGCGAAACCATCTTAATTTTTCATGGCGCAACCCACAGTCCCAACCCCCTAACCCTTCCCAGAGCCAACCCAAGCAAGGTGGTTATACGCCTAGATTTTAGCGATCTAACTATCCCCCAGCCCAACCTGCTTATACTCAACCCCATTCTCATGCACCTTTGCCTAGTCAGTCCTTTCTAGGACATGATGTTACAAGTTTTTTCTGATATCAAGGCGAATTTGAGCTCTCATACCTAGTCCATTGCCAAACTTGAGACCCAAATGGGGCAGCTCGTTGAGGCGCTTAGCAGGCGAAGTGAGGGGACACTGCCTAGCCAGCCTATAGTAAACCCTAGGGGTAAAGAGCCAATGCATAGCCTGCATATAACAGATACACATCAAGAGCATGCTCAAGCAATAGTGACCCTTAGGAGTGGGAAGCAGTACCATTCGAGGGAGGTTGTAGAAGAAAGAGAGCAGATAAGTGAAAAGCAACCTATCCCTAGTCAGTTACCTCAGAAAAGTGAGAGGGTTCTTCCATCTGAACCTTCCAAAGCCTATATTCCAAAAACCCCTTTTCCTGAGGTGTTAGAGAGACCGAGAGCACTAGGTAAGTTTGGAGTGAACATGCAAGAGATGCTTGAGATATTCAAGCATATTCAGATAAACCTCTCCTTACTAGATGTCATCCAGCAAGTCCTTGCATATGCAAAGTTCCTCAAGGAGCTTTGTACACAAAAAAGGAAGTTGAGGTCCCATGCATAGAAGAAGATTTACTTGACTGAGCAGGTGAGTGCGGTATTGCAACACCAAAGCTCAAGGACCCAGGAAGCCCGATCATCTCATGTGTCATATGAGACATTACTGTTGAGCATGCATTGCTCGATCTTGGGGCAAGTATCAACATCTTGTTGGTTTTTTCTATGACATATTTGGTTTGAAAGAGATAAAACCTACACCTATGACTCTTCAGCTTGCAGATAGATCAATCAAGGTCCCGAGAGGGATACTTGAAGATGTTTTAGTTAAGTTGGATGATTGTTATTTCCCTGTCGGCTTCATGATTTTAGATATGGAGGGAGTTGATAGCGTCAGACAGACCCCAATTATTCTTGGTTGTCTCTTCTTAGCTACTGCCAATGCATGCATTAATTGCCGCACTGATGCGATGGATGTTTTATTCGGAAATAGGAAGATGAGGCTGAACATTTTTCGTGTAGCTATGGGGCCTGCCAATGAGGAAGCTTCTTTCAAGGTTAATTTCATTCAGGACCTCGTAGAAGCCGAGCATGCTTAGTTGTTGAGTGATCCACCTTAGGAGGAGGAGGATGAATCACTCGAAGAGGATAGTCTTGGATTGATAGATAGTGAGACAGGCAAATTGAGTTGGACTTGGTACTTTAAGCCACGTCCAGAGTTGGCAGAGAAGCCCGCAAGACCATCGATAGGGAGTCCTCCAGAGTTGGAGTTCAAGCCTTTACTGGCTTCACTCAAGTATGTCTTTTTAGGAAAAGATCAGACTCACCCAGTTATCATTTCAGCAGACCTGATAGATTCACAAGAGTATAAGTTATTACAGGTTTTGCATGAGCATAAGAAGGATATTGGATGGTTTATTGCGGATTTAAAGGGGATTGATCCTTCTTTTTGCATGCATAGGATCATTATGGATAAGGGGGCTAAACCCTCAAGAGAGGTGCAAAGAAGGTTAAATCCTCATATAAAGGAAGTGGTGAAGAAGGAAGTAGTCAAATGGTTAGACGTTGAGATTATTTATCTCATCTTTGATAGTCAGTGGGTGAGCCCTTCTCAGGTTGTTCCCAAAAAGTTTGGGCTCACTATGGAGAAGAATGAGAAAGGAGAAAGTTTTCCCATGAGGACTAATACGGGATGTCGAGTATGTATTGATTACAGGAAGTTGAACAGTGCAACTAGGAAGGATCACTTCACGTTGTCATTCATTGACCAAATTTTGGAGAGACTCGCAGGCCAACAGTATTTTTGCTTTTTAGATAGATATTCTGGATATAATCAGGTGGTCGTGCATCTCGAGGATCAGGAGAAGACAATATTTACCTGTCCTTACGGTACATTTGCATATAGGAGAATATTGTTTGGGCTCTGCAATGCTCTGGCTACATTTCAGAGATGTATGATGGCGATTTTCTCCCACATGATGGATGTTGTACTTGAGATTTTCATGGACAATTTCTCGGTCTATGGATCTTCATTTGACGATTGTCTCCTAAAATTATCTTCTGTGCTTCAGCGTTGTAGGGAGATAAATCTGGTGCTTAGTTGGGAAAAGAGTCATTTCATGGTGAGACAGGAGATTGTTCTTGTACATATTATTTCTGAGAAAGGGATCGAGGTCGATAAGGCTAAAGTGGAGACCATTGTTAGATTAGATCCACCGACCTCTGTGCGGCATGTGCGATCATTTTTAGGGTACACAGGTTTTTATAGACGATTCATTAAGGATTTTAGCTAGATTTCTCGACCGTTGTGTAACCTGCTATCGAAAGACCAGTCGTTTATGTTTGATGATGCATGTTGTTACGACAATAAAACTGTACACGACACTTCAAGTACAAAGTTTTGATGATGAACAAGTGAATCAACTGCATTTCAGCTAAGGCAATAAAGAAAGATAATAAGAATTGAAGAATTCGATGAAGAATCTTTGAAGACTAGTGTGCAAATATAAATTTCCTTAAATGTCTTAGATTCTTGTAAGAGCCTTACTTAGAGTGCATATCTCACTTACATTGTACCTAAAAAAAAACTTTTAAAAAAACTTTTCTAAAAGAACCCTTGACGAAAATCATTTTAGAAAAATCTTTACTCACATTTTCATGTTTATCAGTCAACCAATAGACTCATCAGTCGACCAACTTTTTCTGGCCAATTTTTTAAAGCAAAACGTCAACTTTCTGATTAATCGACTAATCGACTCTTAGTCAACCAGACAGAATGTTTGATTTCTGAAAATTTAGCAAGAGTCGACTGAAGGTTTTCTTAGTCGACCAGACAAAATGTTTGATTTCTAAAAAATTTAGCATGAGTTAATTGAAAGCTTTTTTCAGTCTACTGATGATTTCATCAGTCGACTAACTTTTTCTTTAGCCGACTAATTTTTAAATTCTAGAATTCAAAAGTGTTCTGTTAAAAATAATAGTCGACTGACGATAACTGTCAGTATGCTAATATTTTATTTCAGTCGACTAACTACTGTTTCAGTTGACTAACATAATCATTTTTTTGGAAACTTTTAAAAGGTGTGTCTTTTCATTTTTCAAACGAATTGGCCATTCAAAAGTGACTGTTTTGACACCCTTTCATACCCTCAACGTATGGGATGTTTCAACTATAAATATGAGTGCATTCCACACTCAAAAACATTGAATCTTATTGAATTACAAAGATTGAATTCTTTGCTTTTCACTCCTATTCATTCAAGTATTCATTTTCGGACTCACTTGATATTTTCACTCTAGTTTTTCACTCAAATTCTTTTGAGAGATAGTAAATTCGTGAGTTGAGTATTTCAACAACCTTAGAAGCCAATTGCATTTCATCTGCATTTATAAGAAAGACTCGTAGATTGATTATAAGTTGTTTATTTCTTTTTCTCTGTAAAAGGAAAATGATCTCATTGGTTTAAAGGAGGTGTTTGCTTTCAGTAGGGTTGTTACTAAAAGTGGGACCAGATTTGGTTTGTATGTTCTTGTGGTGATACAAGGTTGATAGTTGTTATCGCGAGTTTTGTTTGGGGACTGGATGTAGGTCAGGAAGACCAAACCAGAATAAAATCTTATGTTCTTTATGTGATTGTTGTATGAATTTCAAAATGCTTCAAAATTCTAAAAAAAATGTTATTTAAAAACACTATTCACCCCCCCCCCCTCTAGCGCTCGTTCCCTCGATCCTACAACATTTTTATTTGGTATCAAAGCAAGGTTTGCTATATCATGATTTTACCATCATCTAAAATTTCAACATCGTCTTCTCAGTACAAAGAAGGATGTTCCTTAGTTCGTCCTCCTCTCTTTGACAGAACGAATTATGGTTATTGAAAAGTAAGAATAACAATATTCTTACAATCTATAGATCTCGAAATTTGGAGAGTTATTTCAGAAAAGTACCATGCATCATCAACTGATTTCAGCCTGTGGATCGATGAAGCAAAGAAGACTGCTCCACTCAACGCCAAAGCTATGAATGCGCTATATTGTGTCGTTGGCAAGGTAGAGTTCAATCTTATCTCTCAATGTTCTATAGTAAATAAAATTTGGCATACTCTTCTTATTACTCATGAAGGTACATCAACGGTAAAAGAATCTAAGATTGCTTCTTTAGTTTATAAATTTGAATTGTTTAAAATGAAGTAAAATGAATATATATCAAACATGGTAACAAGAATGACTGATATTACTAATACTCTAAAATCCTTTGAAAAAGAATATTCACAAGTAGATTTAGTTAGAAAAATCCTAAGGTGTTTAACTCCTGAATGAGAGAGAAAAACCACAGCAATAGAGGAAGCAAATAATTTAAACACCCTTTCTCTTGAAGATTTGGTTGGCAACTTAATGGCATATAAAGTCCAACTTCATGATAGACAAGAAGAAGAATCCAAGAAGAAATCTTTTGCTTTCAAGGTCACTTCTGACTCTGAAGATTCAGAAGAAGATGAAGATATTGCCCTCATCACTAGGCAATTCAAAAGATTCATTAAAAGAGAAAGATTTCAAAGGTAAAGAAAATTGATTCTTCTAATCCTAATGAAGTCAAGTGTTTTAACTGCAAAAAGGTAGGACACATCAAGAAAGATTGTCCTCTTCTCAAAATCAAGACTAAAGAGCAATTCAAGAAGAAAAAGGCATTTCAAGCAAGTTGGGATGAAAGTGATTCCTCCTCCGACGAAGAATCAAATGAAGAAGTTGCCAATATGTGTTTTGTAGTACAAGAAGACTTGATAAGTCAATTTGAGTATGATGATTTATTAGAAGCTTTTAATTATTTATATACTAGATTTAAGAGTCTAAGTTCTAAAAATAAAGAGTTAAGAACTGAAAACTTAACTCTTGACTCTAAAAACAAAGTGTTACTTCAAGAGATAGAAGATCTCAAGAAGAAAAACTCTTATCAAGCATCTGAGATAAAATAAATTAAAATTAGAACCAATGTCTTACAAGAAGAAATATCAAGTCTGAAAGAAAAATCAAATGATGTTCGTTCTATAGTGACTAAGTTCACTAATGGCTAAGAAAATCTAGAAAGACTGATTGGTTATCAAATATGCATGGTTAATAAAACCGGATTGAGATATAGTTTCTTTGATACTCAAAATAGACCAAATTATGTGGTAAAGAATCAAAGTCAAAATTCTCAATCATTGATTCAAAGAACTTAATTTTCTAATCATAATAGAAATGCATCTAATCATGGTACTTATAAAGCTTATAAGCCTAGACATAATTACTTTAGAAATGCTAAATCTTTATATAGAAAGAATACTTATTCTCAAAGGAAACTAAAATACAAATGGATATGGGTTCCTAAGACTAACGCTCATAGACCTGAAAATAAAAAGGGGTCAAATGCTGTTTTTCAATTTTGTTGTAGGTACGCAAAATAAGAAGCAAATGGATCTTGGACAGAGGTTGTTCCAAACATATGACTGGAAGGCCAAATTTATTTTTCACCCTCCAAAGTAAGGATGGAGGAACCGTCACCTTTGGTGACAATAACAAGAGAAAAGTAATCGGTATTGGTAACATTGGTAATCCAAAATTTTCCTTGATAGAAAATGTTCTTTTAGTAGATGGATTAATGCATAATTTGTTGTCTATTAGTCAATTATGTGACAAAGGTTTTCTCGTTTCTTTTGAACATGATTTATGCTTAAATTTTTATTTTCGTTCTAAAAAGATCATTTTTAAAGGTAAAAGAAGGAATAATGTATATGAACTTTATCTAGATGAGTTACCCACTTTTAATGAAAAATGTCTTATAGCTTCGAATGAAATTCAATGGTTATGGCATAAGAGACTTGGACATGTTAACTTTAAATTAATTTCTAAGTTATCCATGAATGATCTTGTTAGAGGCCTACCTAGAATACCATATAATAAGGATCACTTATGTGATGCTTGCCAAATGGGTAAACAAATCAAGAGTTCTTTCAAAGCAAAAGATATAATTTCAACAAAGTGTCCTCTTGAACTTTTACATTTAGATCTATTTGGACAATCTAGAATTCAAAGTTTGAATGGTAGTAAATATGCTTTTGTTATAGTAGATGATTATTCACGATTTACTTGGGTGATTTTTCTAAAAAGAAAAAATGATGTTTTTTCTGAATTTTCTAAACTTTATAGAAGAATTACTAATGAAAAATTTGTTTCGCAAAAAGAAATTTATGATGAAACTATTTTTAAATGCATAAAACTTATCTATCTAGTTCCTTCATCATTTGGATCTCCTACATATTTTGAACCATCACCATCCCCTCTATCACCTCCATCTTAAGGCAAAAGGAAGAGATTCTCTACTGGAAAAGATGATGATGAAATTCTCAAATACATTGAAGCTTTGAAACTTCAACAACATACATTTTGTGAAGATGTTACTCAGAAGCTTTCATCCATTCAGTCTGATATCGCTGAACTCAAAGAGATGATCAAGCAACACTTCTCTTGAACTTTGTTTACTGTTATTGCTTTGATAAAACAACATTTCTTTTCCTAAACATTGATCATTTTTGGAGTTGTAATATTTTGAACTTGAAATTGCATTTTGCTTATGCTATGACTGCACTTACTCCTTTTGATTATGACAAAGGGAGAGAAGTATGTGATATATGGGGAGAAGAAAAACAAATTGCAGAAGAACCATATGTTATATATACTTTAAAATAATTTGCATAAAAACCATATGTTATATATGCTTTGATATTGCTAACTTCTTATGTTTTGACAATATATTGATAGGGGGAGTAAAATCTTCATATGTGTATCATTGCTCTATTTGTGACTAGTTTGTCATCATAAAAAAGGAGATTATTACGATAATGAAGTTGTACACGACACTTCAAGTACAAAGTTTTGATGATGAACAAGTGAATCAACTGCATTTCAGCTAAGGCAATGAAAAAAGATAACAAGAATTAAATAATTCGCTGAAGAATCTTTGAAGACTAGTGTGCAAATGTAAATTTCTTTAAATGTCTTAGATTCTTGTAAGAGCCTTACTTAGAATGCATATCTCACTTGCGTTGCACCTAAAAAAAATCTTTTAAAAAACTTTTCTAAAAGAACCCTTGACGAAAATCATTTTAGAAAAATCTTTACTCACATTTTCATGTTTATCAGTCAACCAATAGACTCATCAGTCGACCAACTTTTTCTCGCCAATTTTTCAAAGCAAAACGTCAACTTTCTGATTAGTCGACTAATCGACTCTTAGTCAACCGGACAAAATGTTTGATTTCTGAAAATTTAGCAAGAGTCGATCGAAGGTTTTCTTAGTTGACCAGACAAAATGTTTGATTTCTGAAAAATTTAGCATGAGTTAATTAAAAGCTTTTTTCAGTCTACTGATGATTTCATCAGTCGACTAACTTTTTCTTTAGCCGACTAATTTTCAAATTCCAGAATTCAAAATTGTTCTATTAAAAACAATAGTCGATTGACGATAACTGTCAGTCTGCTAATGTTTGATTTCAGTCGACTAACTACTGTTCCAGTCTACTAATAATGCATTTTTCTGGAAACTTTTAAAAGGTGTATCTTTTCATTTTTCAAATGAATTGACCATTCAAAAGTGGCTGTTTTGATACCCTTTCATACTCTCAATGTATGAGATGTTTCAATTATAAATATGAGTGTATTCCACACTCAAAAACATCTAATCTTGTTGAATTACAAAGATCGAATTCTTTGCTTTTCACTTCTATTCATTCAAGTATTCATTTTCTCACTCACTTGATATTTTTACTGTAATTTTCACTCAAATTCTTTTGAAAGATAGTGAATTCATGAGTTGAGTATTTCAACAACTTTAGAAGCCAATTGCATTTCATCTGCATTTATAAGAAAGACTCGTAGGTTGATTGTAAGTTGTTTATTTCTTTTTCTCTATAAAAGAAAAAAGATCTCCTTAGTCTAAAAGAGGTGTTTGCTTTCAGTAGAGTTGTTACTGAAAGTGAGACCGGATTTGGTCTGTATGTTCTTGTGGTGACACAAGGTTGATAGTGGTTATCTCAAGCGAGTTTTGCTTGGGGACTGGATGTAAGTCAGGAAGACCGAACTAGGATAAAATCTTGTGTTCTTTGTGTAATTGCTGTGTGAAATTCAAAATTCTAAAAAATGTTATTTAAAAGTACTATTCACCCCCCCCCCTCTAGTGCTCGTTGCCTCGATCCTACAACACTTTCACCTGTCTAAAGGCATTCTTGGCCCTGAAGGAGGCTCTGACTACCACTCCTATTCTTCGATCTTCTGAGTGGTCAGTGTCATTTGAGATTATGTGCGACATGTCAGATTACGTGGTTGGAGCGATTCTTGGACAAAAGATTGAGCGACGATCTCATGTGATTCATTATGCTAGTAGGACCCTCTTTGATGCAGAGATGTATTACACTACCACTGAGAAAGAATTATTAGTTATCGTTTTCACGCTTGAGAAGTTTCACTCATATTTTTTAGGCTCCAAGGTCATCATTTACTCAGATCATGCAGCATCACGATATTTATTGAGTAAAAAGGATGCAAAACCGCATCATATTCGATGGATCCTTCAAATTTGATCTCGAGATTTAAGATAAGAGTGGATGTGAGAAGCTTATAGCAGATCATCTGTCCAGATTGACTATGGATTCATCCACTGATCACAGACAGATTGTTGATTCTTTCCCGGATGAGCAGTTATTTCATGTCAGGCGTCTACCCTAGTTTGTGGATATCATAAACTTTTTGGTGACCGAAGAGTACCCTGTGCATTGAAACCAAAATGAGAGAGATAAATTTTTTGCGCAGGTGAAGCATTACTTCTGGGAGGGGCCAAAATTGTTTAGATTATGCCCATATCAGATGATTCAAAGATGTGTGCCCGAGGAGGAGTATGACTCCATTAGCATGTGGAGGCCATTTTTCTAGTCGGAAGACCGACGCAAAGGTCCTCTAGTCTTGATTTTGGTGGCCAACACTTCATAGAGATGCTCACGAGTTCTGTAGGAGGTGTTTGCGCTATCAGCAGACAGGTCACATCACCAAGCGTGATATGATGCCTCTCCTTCCTATTTTGATTGTTGAGATTTTTTATGTATGGGGCATTAATTTTATGGGTCCTTTTCTACCATCATTTGAATTTGTCTATGTTTTAGTGGCGTTCAATTATGTTTCCAAATGGGTTGAGGTCGTGGCCACCCGAACCAATGATCATAAGGAGGTGCTTTAATTTATCAAGCACAACATTTTTAGTCGGTTCAGAGTCCCTAGAGCGATCATTAGTGATGGTGGTACTCACTTTCGTAATGTGAAAATAGCTTCTTTACTTAGGAAATATTTTGTGCATCATCGGATTGCTACACCTTATCACCCGCAGACTAGTGGTCAGATTGAGGTTTCTAACAGAGAGATCAAGCAGATTTTTAAAAAGACAGTCCGACCAGACCGCAAGGACTGGTCCCACCATCTTAATGATGCCCTGTGGACTTATAGGACTGCTTTTAAGACCCCGATTGGCATGTCTCCTTATCAATTGCTTTTTGGGAAACCATGCCATCTCTGTGTTGAGTTGGAGCATAGAGCATATTGGGCTATCAAAAAGTTCAATTTTGATATGACCCAAGCTGGCGCAGAGAGGAGATTATAATTGAGTGAGCTAGAGGAGATGCGTAATGAGGCCTATGAGAGTGCCAAGATTTACAAGGCTTAAACCAAGCAATTTCATGATTGACATATTGTTAGGAAGCAGTTCGAGCCTAGTCAAAAAGTATGGCTTTATCATTCACGTCTTTATCTTTTTTTAAGCAAGTTGAAGTCAAGATGGAATGGTTCATTCATTGTGCATAGAGTGTTTCCACATGGAGCGATAGATCTTTTAGACCCTCGCATGAGTAGCATTTTCAAAGTGAATGGGCAATGACTGAAGCCCTATATTTTAGATACTGTGATAGGACATGACATCGAGGATGTCGATCTTTTAGAAGCATAGGGCTTGCACATGTGTGTATATTGTACCAGTTATAAGATTTTATAAATATTCATAGAATAGCATTGTTAGTTTCAGTTTAGTTTGTTTTCATATAGTCCATGTGCATAATGTATAAATCATGTTCAGCGTAGGCATGTTTCACATTTCATATTTTAGATATCATTTCAGGTTGAGTCTAATTTCTTTCCCTCATTTTGCATCTCATGTGCATTTACTTAGTATCATTCAAGCATGGGGAAGTGCCACTGGGACAATGTCATTCAAGTATGGGGGAGGGTATAGTGGCTCATCTGGATATTTTTGTCTACGTTTTGCAAATATTTACACATTTTTATGGGAAGTAGGTTTTTAAAGAAAGAGTTTGAACTTATATGAATGTTATTCAAAATCTAATGTTTTTAGAGGATTTGTAAGCCCCACGAAACAATTTTCTGACATGGATCTAGAAATTATGGTTGTTTATGTGGATTTTGAAGAAATGATGACAGATACATGTTAGAGTTTATTTTGAATCATAAATATGAATATGCATAGTTTTATTTTTGAAAAACTAAGCAAATGAACAAAAGAGCAAAAATGAGCTCAAAAGTAAAAGAGCATGTGTTAGGTTATTTGGATAATTTCACAATCCCTAGTAGATGGAGCTTAGACGCAAGTTGAAGCGTTTGAGTTCCATTTCGAAAAGGAGAGTGAAATTTTTATGATCCTTAGTAGCTGAGAACAAACACAAGTTGAAGTGTTTGAGTCTCATGTCGAAACGGTAAATAAAGGAAGTCACTTTTGTGTCCTAGTCAATATCTCTTGGTATGCATTAAAAAAATATAAAAGATATTGACATTGCATAGGGCATAAAAGCAGACCATACACAAGCCATAAAATAAAAATAAGTGCGCAAAAAGAAAAAGCATAAAAAATTAAAATTCAAGAAAAGAAAAGAGCTTAAAAAGAAAAAGTTCACTACTTAGAAGCATGATTGAGAAAATCTATGCAGAAAACATATGAGTGAGGATAAGTAAATAATAACTTATTTTTATTGCACTTTCTAAGAATAAAGCATAAATAACTGTGATATTTAGAAAAGTGAAAGAAATTCTTTTTCTATGGTGAAATATAAAAGACTCTAATCATATTATGATTTTGCAAATAACAGGAAATATTTGTGAAAACAAAGTCTTTAACTACCTACTCTTTATAAGGACATGCAATATTATGCATTCATGACAAAGATGTTTTTGGGTAGCATCACTGCAAACTCTCATGAGACCTTACTCGTCTACTGGGGCAACCCAGGAGTTGAAAGGGCTTATTGCATGTGCTAAATACAACTGTGATTCCTACGAAAGTGAGTTACTCAATAGTAGTCTTTCTTGCATTTTTCTAGTTTGCTCGAGGACTAGCAAAAGATAAGCAAGGGGGTATTTGATCATGTATACATTTTAGGGTTTAATTCATATTAAACTATGCATGATTTAATAGAAAAATACATTAAAACACAAGTTTATTGCTAGTTTCGAAAAAATGTGCAAAAAAAATAAAAATTGAAAAATGCTTGAAAAATAAGTTTACTTTACAATTTAGTTCGAAGTTTATCACTTGCAAGTAGTTTTAGTAAGTTAAGTTAGTAAAATAAAATTTTTAGAAATAGTTATGGATTCAATTTGCTAAATAAATAAGGAATTAGTGCATTAGGGAATAGTTTTTTTTAGGAGGCTTCTTTTGGGAATTTTCAAAAATTAATGAGGCATATATGAAAAATTGAATAACAAACCCAAATCCCCTTTAAAACACTCACGTAAGGGAGAGATGGGTTGTATCCTCTTGTGCACAAGCCCTCTTTCCTTCCCTCTCTTTTTCATCCGGAGATTCTTCCTCTTCCCTCTCTTTTTCCCTCCTCTCTTCTTCTCTTTCCTCCTTCCTCCTTCCCTTTCTTTCTCTCCGGTGGAGCACGGTAATCCGGCGGTGGAGTATGAGCTGGAGATTGCCCTCTTCATCTCAACCCTTCCAAATTACAGTATCTTTTTCCTCTGGTTTTTCTCGTTTTAGATTAGTGATTGAATCAGATTTAAAAAAAAATGAAAAGAAAATAGTTTACGTGCTTTGATTTGTGCATTTCTTTTTTTTTTTAGTTTACATTTCAGATTAATTTGCATCAAACAATTGAGTTCATCTCATCGCATTCTTTGATTTCATTTCATGGCATACTTTCTGTGTAGATCATTAGTTTAATAAAATTTTTGTTGTGATTTATGATTTCTGCATAGACGTATCATTTCCTGTTTAGTGCATTTTAAATACAGAGTTTATCGGTTTTGAATTGCTTTGATTTTATTACTTTGATTTGTTGCAAGTTTTTTACACTGATTTGTGTTGTCTATGTGAAATTTGTTTGCTAAATAGGTTCACATTGATTTCAATTAATTTTGGCAATCGATTTGATGAAACTGATGTGTTGTGTGCAATCGATTTGATGAAATCGGTTTATTTTACTGTATGAAATCTGTTGTGTGAAATCAATTCACAGAAACCAATTCGTATTTGCATAAATCGGTTTGCTGTTGAATTCGATTTGCACTTACAGAAATCAATTCACAGAAATCGAATTTGCTGATGTTTAAGTTGTAGAAACTGATTTGCACTTGCAGAAATCAATTCACTTTATATCATTTCATTACTGTTGGAAGCAATTTGTTGAATGCTTAAGTTGCAGAAACTAATTTGCATTTGCAGTGTGTAATCAATTTGATAATTTGATTTACTGTATCAATCGGTTGTGTGTAGTCGATGTGTAATTATAAGTGCATTAATTGAAAAAGGGTTGAAGTGTATCACAGATTAGATCAATCTGCTGAGATCGTTTTAAAACCGTGAGAGTTGCTGTGTTTCGATTTATGCAAATGTCGGGTCTTACTTGCATGCGTTCAGTTTTATGTTTAGCATTTGTTGTTTAGTCAAATATTATTTGTGTTTAGCATTTAGCTGTGTAGTGTGCGGTGTCTTGCATTCAACGAATGTGTGTCTTTAGCATTTAGCTATATAGTTAGCATTTCTACTTGTGTGTTTAATCTTTTTACTTTGCATTTGTTTGCATTAGATTTAGCTTTTAGCATTCAATTAGTTCATTTTGCATTTCAAGCATTACATTTTAGTTTCATTTTACGCATTGCATTTTAGTTTTATTTTAGGCATAGCATTTTATGCAATTTAGGTATTTTAGTCATTTTGATTTTTACATGTTGCATCCTTTCATTTCATACCTTTTACAGTATTTTACATTTTTAGTGTAGCACTAGTTGTTTCATCTTTCTGCCTTGTGTATTCGTGTTTTGTAGGAAAGCGCAAAAGGAAGGCAAGCGAGCGAGATACGTGATGACGCGCATTCGACATGCGACACAAGGCACGAGCGCGGAAGACACTTTTTGCTTTTCTTTTAGAATTTAGGAATTTAATTCGAATTTTGGGTAGTAATAAAACCATTTTAAACCCTCTGCGTAGGGTATTCATTTGTTGTAATAGTTAATTAGTTTTACTTTCCTCATATTTTTCTTCATTTTGGCAATAAAGAATAGTTAATTGCGTGTTTGAATACAAAGTATTCCTCGTTCCCTGAGTTCGACCCGGTCTCTACCACTTGTGAGAGTCGATTTTATATTTGGTATCTGGTTTTCACGTTGCTTTCATTTAAAAATATTTTCAAAATTAATTTTCTCAAAAATAAGACATCAAAGGGTATGTTACAACCTTTGAGAGTGGATCTTCAAAAATCATCAAAGGTATTATGGTTGTGGCAAGAGGCAACATGATGGGTACCATTTACATGACCACAAATACAAGAAACATTGTCGCAGTCATTGATTCATCCTTTGACTCTAAAATCTGGCATTGTAGACTCAAGCATATGAGTTAAAAAGGGATGAAGATACTTTCATTAAAGGAGAAACTATCTGGCTTGAAGTTTATGGATGTTGATCTTTATGAGGATTGTATTTTTTAAAAACATAAAAGGGTTAGTTTCTCGAAGACTAGAAGGACATCGAATACAAGAAAGTTTAAGCTTGTGCATACAGACGTATGGGATCCTTCTCTTATACCATCTCTTGAAGGCTCATGCTACTATGTTACCTTCATTGATGACTACTCAAAAAGTATGAATTTATTTGCTCAAAAATAAATATGATATATCCTCTACTTTTAAGAAGTAGAAAAGTCAAATTGAAAATGAGTCATAGGTAAAAATAAAGTGTTTCAGATCTGATAATGGGGGTGAGTATAACAATAAAGAATTCAAGAGGTTTTTTATGATAAGTGGTATTCATATGAAAAAGACAGCTCCAAAAACACCATAATAGAATGGGGTTATTGAACGTATGAACATAACCTTGAATAAATGAGCCAAAAACATGAGAATACATGTCAGAGTGCCCAAAACATTTTATGTTGAAGTAGTGAGCACAACAACTTACTTGATTAACCGAGGGTCTTCTGTTCTCTTGAACTTTGAACTACCAAAGGAGGCATGAACAGGCAAAGAGGTATGTATGTTACACTTGAAAGTTTTTTGTTGTATTTTATATGTGCATATAGATTTTGATGATAGGGATAAGTTGGATTTGAAGTCCAAGAAATGTTTTTTTATTGAATATGGTAATGATAAATTTGGATATCCATTTTGGGATAATAAAAAAAAAATCATAAAAAAGCGAGATGTTATATTCAATGAAAGTATCTTGTATAAAGACAGATCTATTGCATAATCTGACAATGTAGAAAAGGGTGAGAAAGTTGAATTAGAGGAGATCCCTAAACATCATATGGCAAGGAGAGTTTAGGAGAGTCCTAATAGCATTATGCCACAACCAAATCCTAGCACACCTGTAATGGAGCTAAGAAGAGCGTGTAGAGTGTCCATACCTACTCAACGATATTCTCCTTCCTTAAATTACTTATTGTTGACTGATGGCGGTGAAACAAAATATTTTAGTGAAGCAATGCAGGTTAATGATCATCTCTAGTGGGAGTTAGCCATAGAAGAAGAGATTGAATCATTGCAAGTAAATCAAACATGGGTGCTAACTCAGCTGCCAAGGGGTAAAAAAATACTTCATAACAAAAGGGTCTATTGAATTAAGGAAAAACATAATGACAGCAAGAGATACAAAACCATGTTGATTATGAAAGGATTTCAACAGAAGAAGGGTATTGACTACACTGAGATTTTCTCTCCTATTGTTAAATTGACCACAATCAAGCTTGTATTAAGTATTGTTGCAGCTAGAAACATGTACTTTGAGTAGTTAGATGTAAAAACTGCTTTTCTTTATGGTGATCTGAAAGAAGACATTTACATGATGCAACCAGAAGAGTTTATCATGCATGGTAAGGATGAGCTTGTGTGCAAGCTAAATAAAAGCATGTATAATTTAAAGCAAGTCCATATATAGTAGTATTAGAAGTTTGATAGATTCATGTGTAACCATGAAATCATGAGATGTTAGATGGATCATTGTTGTTACATTAAGAGGTTTGATGATTGCTATATTATTTTTCTTTTGTATGTAAATGATATACTCATTGCATGATCTAACATTCAAGAGATCAACAAGTTGAAGTAACAATTATCAAAGGAGTTTGCAATGAAGGATCTAGGAGCTACAAAAGAAACTTTAAATGAGAATTTTTTGAAATAAAAAAGTTGGCGCTTTGAAGTTGTCTCAAGCAGATTATATTGAAAAGGTGTTAAGCAGGTTTCGTGTACAAGATGCAAAACATGTAAGTACTCATTTGGCAAGTCATTTCAAATTAATAAAAGTGCAGTCACCCAAGTCAGGTGAGGAATATGAGTATATGTTTAAAGTTTCAAATGCTTCAGCAGTTAGCAACTTGATGTATGTTATGGTTTGTACCAGGCCAGACATAGCTCAAGTAGTGGGAGTCATGAGAAAGTACATGGCATATCTATGGAAGCAACATTGAGAAGCTATGAAAAGGAATCATTTGATACTTGAGAGGTACCACGGACATGACATTTTATTTTGACAAAGGTGACATAATTTTGCAAGGCTTTATGGTGCATATTTAGGTAGTGATGTTAACAATCGTAAAAGCACCATAATTGGGTCTCTCAGTTGTAGAAGATTGTGGATCTTTCCACCACTAAAGTTGAATATATTGTTACTGAAGCCAACAAGGAGATGACTTGGTTGAAGAATTTTTTGCAAGAGTTTAGCAAAAAGCATAGTAGTAATGTCCTTTTCTACGACAATCAAAATATGATTCATCTGGCAAAAAAACATTATTTCATGTCAGACTAGAACATATTCAGATGAAGTGTCACTTTATTTGTAATTTGTTGACTGATGGGGCACTATCACTTGAGAAATATGTGGATAATAAAATTCGACAGATATGTTGACCAAGACAGCTACTATAGAGAAGTTGAGGTTGTGCACAACTTCAATTGGACTTTATGGATAGTAGTTGGAGGTGTCACACTGAGATTCTAGATTGCACGAGGAGAGAAGTCAAGAGGTATGGTTGGTGAAAGGGAATGAGCCTTCAAGTGAGAGATTGTTGTAGGAGTGTGAAGCATGTTTCCTACCTTGATATAAATCCTAAATTTTGAAAGGTATTTTTGTAATTTTACCATAGACTCCCTATTATATTCAACAACACTAATAGACTCCTTGTAAAATTCGTAGACTCCTATTTAAGGAGGCATCCTCCTCTATATTGTCTATCCCAATCAATAAAGAAGAAGACTCGGTGCAGTCATGGACATATGCAATTTTCGCCGAATCACGTAAAATCCTTGTTTTCATATGTGGCTGTTTTTTCTCTTTTTTTTTCGGCAATCATTTTTTCAATCCATCTGTAGGTCGAAAGGTTGTTCCCTAGCATCTTTGTTGTTATCATTATATTCATTTGATGAGCTTCCTATTAGAATATTCTTGGATCGTGGGTTCGCTGCTGCCATTTGGATTTGGTTCAGAGGAATTTAACAATGTCTAGAAGCTCTACAGTTGGTTATAGAAATGTTGAACTAAGTGTTTTTTATATTTATTTTTAGGGTTAATTGCGAACAGGGCTTGATTTTCTTTTCTCTTAATTAAGCCTTCTCCTTCTAAATTGATCCGCTTTCTAGTTTTTGCATATTTGGACTCACTCCGGTGGCAATTCAGTTGATCATTACACGAAGCTTCAAGATTAAGTGGAGGCATGTCACTGTTGCGTGCAGCGATTTTCTGTGTAAAACACAAAAAATCGTTATAGCATAGTGATTTTCTCAGTAAAACACAAAACACACAAAACAGCTACACGCACAGTGATTTTCTGCGTTTTGTACCCACTGAGTATTTTGTAAAATACTCAGGCCCGATCACTGGATCTGCTCTAGAGTGTGAGCTTGACTCTGTTTTGCAGCTTTCCCAAGAGCATCAGCTGAACCTGTGGTCATGAAGTCGTGCGCTTCATTCTTTTCTATGAGAGAGAGAGAGCGTTTAATGGGGAGCGGCAGTGGGTACTCCTTTCCTCTCCAGTTTTCAAGAGTTCCTTCAGTGGTGGTAGGGGGGCACGGATAGTTCCACTCAATCTAATACTCCGGTATGTATTGACGCACCCTCCAGCATCTAGTAGGCTAGCTTCTCCATCCGAATCAACAAAGAAATCTAAAGAAAATGGAATAGTGAAAAAGTAAATTCTTGAGCTGACCTTCCACTGTAGTTAGAATTGGTTGCCACATGAAAGAAATCCACTGAGCTACCAATGCTCTCATCCTTCTGCTGATCTATGCAACTTCTAATATAAGTGTTATGTTGGATTTGGAAGCTTTAAGAGGGGTGATCTTGTTGGAGTTTTATTAATCTATCTCTATACGAATCTTTGCATTGCGGTTTGCTGGCCTGGTCATAAGCCATCAAAGATGCTTCAAAACATTCCTCTACATGCAGCTGGAACCTCAGGCAACACATACTACTGAAAATCCATGAAATCCCAGAATTTTCTGGTTTTTAGGAATGTTGGGTTGGGTACCGGGTCCCCCTATGATGGGCGAGATCCAGACCCGGCCCACCATTTGAGAAGGGGGCGGTTTGAAAGCCACCCATTATCCCCTTTTCTAGGGATGGATTCCTGATATACGAAAATAGCAAAGAAGGGAAATACACAGAGAAAACAAAAAAAAAATGACAGAGTGTGAGACAAAGAAAGACACAAAGGCTGGGCCTTTGTGTGCTTAAGAGAAAGAGAAAGGACTACACAATGGGTGACTGTGCATTGTGTGTTTAAGAGAGAGATCTCAATAGAGAAATCTATGCACAGTGAAAAGAAATAAGAAGAAGACAGTGTGTCTTTGTGGTGAATCAACGTAGTGAGCACTTGGATCGTGGATTAGACGATCCTCTAACGCTAACGCTTCCGCTTCGACAAGAAAAAGGTATGTATCGAATCTAATATTTGTATCAAAGCTTCATTTTATTTATGCCATTTTTTGCTTGCGGATTTATCCCTGTATGCACGTGGCCGGGACCATTGTGAGTTCATGGTGGACGCACGCTGTGGGGCAGCTATTGGGTCTGCCCAAAAACCCTAGTTCCGCAGGTCTATGGGTTGAGCCATAGACCCGACCTTGGACCCATGTATGATGTGGCAGGGCTGCAAAATGGGTCCTCCGTCAGTCAGGCCACTGCAGCCGCAAGCCCAGCAACTAGGTCGCAGACCTGGGCTGCAGCCAGGTGGGCTGCTGCGGTGCAGCCCCAGCCCTGGCTCTGCGGCACAGGCCGCAGGCCCAGCCCCGGCCCTGCGGCACAGGCCACAGGCATAGCCCTGGCGGCCATGGGCTAGGTTATTGCGACTGGGCCAAAAAAAAAATTAGGGGTCAAACCCTGGCATGGCCAAGGTCCATGTAAGTCGAGGCCAATGGCTAGCGGCTGGAGCCATAAACTCCCTTGGTTAAGCCACTACTAGGTCGGGGATACCCAGATCCATATAATTAGAATATTTTTTTTTAATTTGGATAAATGTGATATAATCATATTGATTATATAAGGAGATTGATGTAATTTGGAAGTACTTACTCTATGTATTGATATCTTATTTATACAGTTATAATACAGTTTAGATAAATATAATTGTCTTAGGAAAAGTGAGAGATGATTGTGAACGTAGTAAGCTTTCGATTCTATGCCCTGAGAGAAATTATATCTTATCTAATCATGTGATTATGACTGCATATAGATGTGCTAGTGATTAGGTCATAATATGCTTGAATAACATATTTGCGCATTATTTTTACTCTTATTTTATAAAGACATGGCTGCACAAAGTAAATCCATAATGGATTTAGCACGGATTGAGAAACTGAATGGTGATAACTATGATATATGGCATAGAAAGATTCAGTTTACATTGGAGGAGGTTGAGGCCTTGGAGGCTCTCAACCATACTATGGATCAACCTGAAATTGGTAATGGGGCACAATCTCGTAGGGACATGGAGACCTATGAGAAATGAAAGCGCATGAATATTGTTGCGTGTGTCAGCATGTTATGTTTTATGCAGGATGACATAATATGTCAATTTGAGCATTATAATACTGTTCAACAGATGTGGATGGCCCTTAAAGATAAGTTTGGGGGAACATCAGCCACAAAGCTAAGAAGGCTGACCATCAGGTTCGATTCATACAGGAAGTCCCCTCAGCATCTCAGGGAGATGGCAAATATGATTAGAGAGCTCAATAGTGCAGGACATACCTTTACAGATGAGCAACAGGTTCAGGCTGTGATTCAGTCTCTGCCACATAGTTGGGAGCATATGAAAATAAATATGACTCATTGATCGAATTTTTGTAAGTGTTATTTTAAAACATTATTTTATCGTTGAAAGCTTTTGGGAAAATCACCAATCAAGTAATAAAATCAACTTTCCACAAATGTGGTGAGTACGGGTCGAATTTACAGGGAACAAGAAATACTCAAGTTAAATCTAAACTTTGTATTTTATTGATATTGAACTTGTTCAATTACAGAACATAGTATAATGAAATAAGAATTGAACAAGAATAAAAAAGAGACGCACAATGACTTAAGCCTGCGAACACAAGGGCATTTTCGTTAGTTCACTTGATACGACAATCTATCACTGAGACGAGATGCTTATATACTGCAACTTAATATCACCTTCACAATACAGAAACGAAGTTAGTGAAACTATTTAAAGAAATCAAAATACCTATTTCTAAATTAATTCTAAAATTAATCGTTAACCTAATTCTACGTAAAATGAAAAATTATCAGAGCTAATTTCTTAAACTAATTATCCTAACACTATAATTAACTCTGGACTAATGTTAGAAACCTAATAAAATGCTAAAAATCAGAATTAGAAAAACTATGCAAAATCACAAATGACTATTTTGCCCCTGTGTTACACGGAACCCTAATTTCTGATTGGCAATCAAAAAATGAATCATAGACGACTCAAACAGAGTCTGAATGGAGTGATTTTGGTTCTGTTGGATTCCTGAAAAAATCAGAAATTCAGTGAAACTTATGGATTCCAAAAACCACTCTGAGAGCTTTGGATATAAGCGTCACAAATTCAGTCAAAATTACGAAATGGACCTATCTAGAACTCCAAATGTTGCGATGGGCAAAACTATGTAAAAATGATCCCTAAAACACTAATTAGGGTACCGACACTTGAAACTACTGATCACTATGCTAAACATGCCTAAAAATCATAGACAATCACAACCTGAGATACTAAAGCTTTTCTCACAAGCCATGAAATCGGCTAGAAATGAAACCCTAGCCGATTTTAAGCAAACAAGCAAAATTGGTTATGGCGAAGATTTAAAACACAAGCAAACCCTAATCTAACACAACTACCTTATTTAGCTGCCTAAATATCAACTAATTGTACTTAAAAACAAGATAAACAATTAAACCTAATAGGAAATTAACAACCCTACTTATTATGCAAAACAAAAATCAACTAAGATGTGACTATACTAAGCGATGCTAACAAATAAGTATACTAACCACCTAAATCGATATTTGACAAAGTAAAACCATCATAACCTAATCTAACTCAACAAAATAGACAGATTCACTAGCAGAAGTATACTATTAAAATGGCAGCTAACTAGTTATCTATCATATGGAATCCGCCCAACCATATAGACACAGCTTAATCGGTGTTAGGCCCTCGGATTAGGCGATTCCCAAAAATGATGGCAAACATTAAAAACCTCTAAGCTAACCAGTCTAGACTGGTCAATACAGGAGCAACTAACTAACTAGACCCTACACTTATGTTATAAACACAGACTTAACCGAAATTTTAATGAAATGGATTCGCTACACCACATCAACAATGCTACCGCAGAAATAAATCTAACTAAGGCTTAACACACTAACTAAACTACTTAGTACACCTCATCTAACACTAATATAACCCACAAATTAGCAGACAAATGAACTCTAACCTACTGCTAAATAGCAAATAACATATGACTCACTGGCCTGTACCCTCTTGGAATCTTACCCCAAATCGGTTAGAAAGGATTCTAACTGATTTGTAGTATTAAGGCAAATCAACACTACAAGTATTAGAAACATCTAAGCGACTTGTCTAAGCTAATCAACTTGATATCTTGTAACTAATTAGAATCTACACTTGTTGTAACAGTGAGCTAGCCAAGATTAACAATTCTTATCTAGTTTGCAATTCTAATATCGATCAACATAGGACTCTACTTAAAACAATGCTAATCTTAACATTATACTAACATGTAAACAAAACTCAATTGATTAACCTAACACAATAATAAATTAACCCAAGCATTAGACTAGAAATTATCAGAATTTGCTGCTAAAACAGAAATTAGATTGCAGCTAACAAACTACACACTAATCAATAAAATGTCCAACTCAGTTAGAAAGAATTCTAACCCAACTTTGGCAATAAGGTCCCTACACCTGCATAATTGAAAACCAAATTTACTACACTACTACAGAATTTACAGCAGCTAACCAGACGTTAAACCTAAACTAATTTACACCTAAGCAACTGGATTAATACCCTAAACAGAGCAACATCAGCCGGCTAGAATCAATCTAGCCGGTGTAAGCACTAGAAGGGAAAATAAGTCAAGTGTAACTGGAAACTTAATCAATACAAAAACAATGAAAACCATAAACATAGACTCGATCTAGGGTGTTGTTTGACACACCAACAGACTTATCCTAAGGATGTAACACTGAAAAACGCAAACACACAAAAACAAATTATCAAAACAAGCAATCGGTTTTAGCTAAATGAAATGGGAAAATAAGACATACCGAATTTTAGGATGTCCGACGAATGGGGGGATAGAGGTGAGCGGAATCTGCCTCAGATCTGCACCTCAAAGACCCTCATTGATGTTGTCTAACCCTGCTTTGCTACAGGATGCTAGAACTCACAGCGGTTGGCGCTCCGATGGTTGCGTGAAGACAATGGTGAAGAGAGAAAGCTGGATGGGGGTAGGGCCGGCTAGCTATGGAAGGGCAGACATCACCCTTGCAGCAGCTGGAGCCCTTCCATGGCTGCTAGTTCCTGCAAAATGAAGCATGAGGCATTAGGTTCAACAATAAATGAAAAGCAAGGTAGGAATGCAAGATAGAAATGGAGGAAGAAGGATGGCAGCTCCAATGGAGTGCGAATTTCAGCAACTCCAAAGAAGGAAGGAGAGATGAGCGTAGGGGCAGTTGAGGAAGAAGATGTTGGATGAAGAATCGGGCTGAGGGGCGCAGTTTCCCAGGCAAGAGGCCCATTTTAGGGTTTGAAACAAGGTTTAAATAGCCAAAGCATCCTTTTTCTGAAAATTCCAGAAAAAGGATTAAAATAGACTTTATTGTTGGGCGCCTATTCTGGAGGGGGTTTTCTATAAAAGTTTTCAAAAACATGATTTGGGTTGATGTGGGTTGGATTGAGTACGTTTTGCCCAGATCCAAGGTCCAAAATGGGCGTTTGGATCCAGATTGACCCATTTCGCCCTGAGGTTTGACGCGGTACACTATAACTGCGATATCTCTCTCGTTTTAAGCTCGATTCGAACGAATGTCAAACCATATCTCAATAACATCTAAATGCATCTAAGTGAGGGTGTTAAACCTATAAATGATGCATTTTTGAAATAGAAATATATTATAATTATGAGTAATTTACGCATCATCAAATACCTCCATGCTAGAATAATTGCTAGTCCCTAGCAATATACCCTACCCTTGCAATGAAGACATGGACTACCCGAATAGAATGCAAACTTTTATTAAACAACTAACTCATTTTTGTAGGAATCACGGTTGCATTTAGCACATGCATCATGCCCTTTAAACCCCTGTATTACCCCAGTGGACGAGTAAGGTCTTGTGAGGGTTTGCAGAGATGCTACCCATAGACATCAGAAATCATGCAGAGGTTCAATTTTTTCTTCTAAAATATTAGGCAGTTCCAGAAATCAATTTTAGCAGACATTACATGTGATTTTCATTCTCAGAACACAATTAGAGATTTTATGCCTCCACGATAAAAATGTTTCTTTCACTCTTCTAAAAATCATATTTATCTATGATTATTTCTCAAAAAATCGTGTATTGTCATGCTATTGTTCATTTTTCATCACTTGTATCTTTTTTTGCACAGTCTTTCATTCTACTTCTAAGTAATGGCTTTTTCTTTACATTAAGCTCTCATTTTCATTGAATTTTTAATTTTTTCACTTTTTCAATTCTTTCAGATTCTTTTCTTTTCTTTTTTTTTATTTGATAGCTTGTGTGTGGTCTGCTTTTGTGCCCTGTGCAATGTTAATGCCTTCTTATACCACTATCTGTATGTCGAGTGCGTTAACTAGGCACAAAAGTGACTTCCTTCATTTACCCCTTCGACATGAGGTTCAGACACTTCAACTTGTGTCTGATCTCAGCTTCTAAGGCTCATGAAGTTCTCACTTTCCTTTTCAAATGAAATTCAAATGCGGGATTGTGAAATTATCCAAACAACCTAACACAAACTCTTTTCTTTTGAGCTTGAGCATTTTCTTAATGTTTTTCATTTACTTAGTAGTTTATTTTATATTATGCTTACTTATACTTTGTGCTTCAAAATTATCTTTTCGCATTCGAATACAGTCTTTTCTTTGAACTTCACATAAACACTCACTCTTTTTAGATTTGTTTAGAAAAAAAAAATTATGGGGCTTTTAAAAATTTCTAACATGTCAGATTATGTCAAAAACATTCATATGACCCTACACTTATGCTATAAACATAGACTTAACAGAAATTTTAATGAAATGGATTCGCTACAACACATCAACAATGCTACTGCAGAAATAAATCTAACTAAGGCTTAACACACTAACTAAACTAATTAATACACCTAATCTAACACTAATATAACCCACAAATTAGCAGACAAATGAACTCTAATCTACTGCTAAACAACAAATAACATATGACTCACTGGCATGTACCCTCTTGGAATCTTACCCCAAATCGGTTAGAAAGGATTCTAACTGATTTGTAGTATTAAGGCAAATCAACACTACAAGTATTAGAAACATCTAAGTGACTTGTCTAAACTAATCAACTTGATATCATGTAACTAATTAGAATCTACACTTGTTGTATCAGTAAGCTAGCCAAGATTAACAATTCTTATCTAGTTTGTAATTCTAATATCGATCAACATAGGACTCTACTTAAAACAATGCTAATCTTAACATTATACTAACATGTAAACAAAACTCAATCGATTAACCTAACACAGTAATAAATTAACCCAAGCATTAGACTAGAAATTATCAGAATTTGCTGCTAAAACGGAAATTAGATTGCAGCTAACAAACTACACACTAATCAATAAAATGTCCAACTCGGTTAGAAAGAATTCTAACCGAGCTTTGGCAATAAGGTCCCTACACCTGCATAATTGAAAACCCAATTTACTACACTACTACAAAATTTACAATAGCTAACCAGATGTTAAAATCTAAACTAATTTACACCTGAGCAACTAGATTAATATCCTAAATAGAGCAACATCAGCCAGCTAGAATCAATCTAGCTGGTGTAAGCGCTAGAAGGGAAAATAAGTCAAGTGTAACTGGAAACTTAATCAATACAAAAACAATGAAAACCATAAACATAGACTCGATCTAGGGTGTTGTTTGACACACCAACAGACTTATCCTAAGGATGTAACATAAAAAAACGCAAACACACAAAAACAAATTATCAAAACAAGCAATCGGTTTTAGCTAAATGAAACAGGAAAAGAAGACATACCAAATTTTAGGATGTCCGACGAATGGGGGGTTAGAGGTGAGCGGAATTTGCCTCAGATCTGCACCTCAAAGACCCTCATTGATGTTGTCTAACCCTGCTTTGCTACAGGATGCTAGAACTCACAGCGGTTGGCGCTCCGATGGTTGCACGAAGACAATGGTGAAGAGAGAAAGCCAGATGGGGGTACGGCTGGCTATCTATGGAAGGGCAGACATCACCCTTGCCGCAGCTGGAGCCCTTCCATGGATGCTAGTTCCTGCAAAATGAATCATGAGGCATTAGGTTCAGCAATAAATGAAAAGCAAGGTAGGAATACAAGATAGAAATGGAGGAAGAAGGATGGCAGCTCCAATGGAGTGTGATTTTCAGCAACTCCAAAGAAGGAAGAAGGAGAGATGAGCGTAGGGGCGATTGAGGAAGAAGATGTTGGATGAAGAATCGGGCTGAGGGGCGCAGTTTCCCAGGCAAGAGACTTGTTTTAGGGTTTGAAACAAGGTTTAAATAGCCAAAGCATCCTTTTTCTGGAAATTCTAGAAAAAAGATTAAAATAGACTTTATTGTTGGGCGCCTATTCTGGAGGGGGTTTTCTGTAAAAGTTTTCAAAAACATGATTTGGGTTGATGTGGGTTGGATTGAGTACGTTTTGCTCAGATCCAAGTCCCAAAATGGGTGTTTGGATCCAGATTGACCCATTTCGCCCCGAGGTTCGACCCGCTACACTATAACTTTGATATCTCTCTCGTTTTAAGCTCGATTTGAATGAAATTCAAACCGTAGCTCAATAAGATCTAAATGCATCTAAGTGAGGGTGCTAAACCTATAAATGATGCATTTTTGCAATAGAAATTTATTATAATTTTGAGTAATTTATGCATCATCACTCATAACAAAAGTATTAAGACTTTCGATGATATTGCCCATCATGTAGAGCTAGAAAATGATCGCCTCGAAGTGACTCAATCATCTAGCATGAGAGCATATGTGGCAGAAAGCTCTAAAAGGCTAAAATCTTTTAAGAAGAAATTTTATGGACCAAGGAGGTTCAAGACCAGTAACAAGAAGGGACAAGACAAAGAGCAAGAAAAGAAGCCTTATCAGCGCTCTGAGAAGCGTGGTAGCAAGAAAAATAAGGCAAATGCAAAATGTTTTAAGTGTGGCAATTTGGGTCACTATGCTCGTGAATGTCATAAGCAGGAGAAGGTACATTCTCTTATAACTCTTGTTTTATGTGCAAATGTTTGTAGTTGTGCACTAATTATTGAATCTAATCCTATGTGGATTGTAGAATCAGGAGCCACTAACCATGTGACCAAAGACCGCACAAACTTCGTCGAATATAGGAAAATGTCATCTGATTTGAAGTGGTTGTTTCTGAGGAACAACACTAGAGCAGAAGTCAAAGGGATCGGGACTTGCAAGTTGGATTTGCGAGGAGGACGATCTTTATTATTATATGATGTTTTGCATGTTCCATAGATTCGATAAAATTTGATTTCAGTTTCTGCTTTGTCTATGTTAAACTATAAACTTGTGTTTGGAGATGTCAATGTTGACATCATTTGTGGACAAACTTTAGTTGCTTCTGGTTTCTTGATGAATGGTTTTTATGTGTTGGACACAGAACTTATAAGTTTGAATATTAGTGATGAATGTTTTTCTCTTGTTTCAACTGCTAATAATATGGATGTGGATGTATCTGTATGGCATGCTCGACTTGGACATATAGGGCAAAAGAGAATGGATAGGCTCGCACGAGAGAGTCTTTTGGGATCCCATGCGAAGATTGAAATGCCTATATGTGAGCATTGCCTTGCTGGAAAAGCAACACGGTTGCCTTTTGGAAAGGCAATTAGAGCAACCTACCCTCTTCAATTAATTCATTCTGATATATGTGGGCCAATGAATGTGGCAATGAGGCATGAAGCCTCTTATTTCATCACTTTTATTGATGATTATACACGATTTAGTCATGTGTATTTTAGTACACATAAATCTGAAGCATTGGATTGCTTTAGATCATTTATGAACATGATAGAGAATCAACTTGATCGTAGGATCAAGGCTTTGAGAACAAATCATGGATGTGAATATCTATATGAACAATTCAAGAAATTGTGTGATGATAAAGGAATAGATAGATAATTAACTACTCATCGAACTCTGCAACAAAATGGTATTGCAGAAAGGAGGAATAGGACCCTCTTAGAGATGGTCAGGTCCATAATGGCGCAGGCAAATTTATCCATTTATTTTTGGGGTGATTGTTTGTTGATTGCTGCTCATGTATTAAATTGTGTACCATCTAAATTTATTTCTTTAACTCCCTATAAATTATGGAAAGGTAGAAAGCCAAATTTGGCTTATCTCAGACCCTGGGGGTCTGCTGCATATGTCCATAATCTTTTCCATCAATATGGAAAATTGGGTTATAGGGAAAAGAAGTGTATCTTTATAAGATACTGTGAACATTCAAAAGGATATGTGTTCTTAGGGCAGAATACAGATGGAAGTATTTCTGAGATAGATTCTAGAGATGCCACGTTTATTGAAAGTGACTTTTCTAAAAGAGGAGAGATAGAATGTCACTTTCAGTTCTATAAATTGGATGATGAAGATCAATCTAAAGAGATTGATCATCATGTTTTAGAGACACAAGAGGATGTGTCTATACTACTATTGGATAGTGGGAGTAACACTCAAGTGGATATCGATTTTGATGAAGATCTGACAACTCAAAAGAGTTCAAGGAAGAGAATTCTTTATCGAAGATTCCAAATCAAAGGGAAAGTCTTTGTGGTTATGACCCAAGATGATAAGATATCTAAGAGTGTTAGAGGTGCTCTATCTTGTTCTAAAAGGGATGAATGGCGCAAAGCAATAGAAGCGAAAATTAAATCCATGGCATCCAATGAGGTCTGAGATTTTGTTAATCTTCCAAAAGGAAGAAAACCTATTGGGAGCAAATGGGTTCTTAATATTAAGAGGAATGCTGATGGATCTATCGAGCGATACAAAGCTCGTTTGGTTGCTAAAGGATACACACAGATGGCAGAGATAGATTATAAAGAGACATTCTCTCATGTGATCAAATTGACCTTTATTCGCCTTTTGTTAGCCATAGTGTCACATATGGATTTAGAATTAGATCAGATGGACGTTAAGACTGCATTCCTAAATGGAAAACTGGATGAAGAAATATATATAGAACAACTTAAGGGGTTTGTTACTGTTGGCTTTGAGCACAAAGTATGCAAGCTCAAATGATTCATTTATGGATTAAAGCAGTCATCCAGACAATGATATTTAAGGTTTCATGAGACCATCATGAGCAATGACTTTGCTATGATTGATGAGGACAACTGTGTTGATCTTAAGCGTCAAGGTCCAAAATTTATAATTCTAACTCTATATGTAGATGATATTTTATTGGTTAGTAATGATTTAGAGTTTCTAAAAACCATTAAAGAATGGTTGTCTATTCATTTTGAAATGAAAAACATGGGTGAAGCATGCTTTATGCTAGACATAGAGATTAAAAGAGATTATTCAAAAAGACTTCTTTCTCTTTCACAAGAGTTATATATAAAGGTCTTAGAATAATTTTATATACAAGATTGTAAACCCATAGATAATTCTGTTGCAAAAGAGAATGATTTAAGTCTTAAGATGTGTCCAAAGGAATCTAAAGAAATAGAAGCTATGTCCAAAGTACCTTACTTCAGTGCAGTAGGCAGTCTTATGTACCTTATGATGTGCACCTGACCTGACATATGTTATGCAGTAGGGTTGGTGAGTAGATATCAAGCTAATCCAGAACAAGCTCATTGAAAGGTTGTCAAGAGGGTTATGGGATATCTTAAAGGCACATCGAATTCAGTTCTTTGCTACCATGGTGGTAACATGTGTGTGGTAGGCTATACGGATGCAGATTGGGGTGGGGACCCTGATAAGCGTAAGTCTACGTCTGGCTATGTGTTCTTGATGAACAATGGTGCTATATCTTGGTGTAGCAAGAAGGAGACGTGTGTAGCCTTGTCCACAATGGAAGCTGAATTTATTGCAGTCTCGTTTGCAGTGCAGGAATATATTTGGTTAAGAAGATTCATCAAACATTTGGGACTCACTTCTGAAGCAAAACTGCCATTGACTTTATTCTGTGATAATTAAGCGGCAATTGTGTTTGCTAAGGATCTCAAGTTTCACAATAGAACCAAACATATAGACACGAGATGCAAGTATATGCGCAACATTGTATCTAAAGGCAAGGTTGTCTTGGCATATGTTAATACCCAAGATATGGTGGTAGATCCCTTTACTAAGCCGATTATTAGGGATTCTTATGTTAAACATGTAAAATCTATGGGTATTTGTAAGATTTGATATGCTAATGTTATTCTTATTTCTTTCTATGATAATTATATAGCATGTTGCACATCTATATGAGTATGCTACTAGGTTTGAGATAAATCTTCTCACACAGATTTATCGCCTCAAACGTTGTTTGTGGGTGGGCTGAGATGAGATGTAACAAAATCCAAGATTGTTGAATAAAGAAGCATGTCAGATTTTGAGAATATCATGTGATAGTAACTCAAAAGAGTAGGAGTACAATGAGTTATGATATTCGCCATATATACGCATATGAGATACATCGCCCTAACTGGGTTAGGATGAGGTCTTGTGTATAATTAACTATATGGAGAGACTGACCTTGTTATTTAAATGTCAAGGGTAACCTGGTTGACCAGATCTGAGGACTTGGATAGACATTGCATGTGAATGTGCATCCTGAAGGACTCAAGTTAGTTTCTCGGGGAGGAACTGAACTAGTAAAGATCTGTACTGCAAAGAATTAATGGTGTATGCATACACTCACTGGAGTGAGAAAGTCTTGTCGTAATATGTGAGTCATACCACGTATGTCGCACCATAACTATAAGTCGACCACAAAAAGAAATGAAGAATAATCTCTGCTTCTTCATTGTGTGAGTCATTGATATATATATATATATATATATATATATATATATATATATATATATATATTGGTGTCCTTATTGACTTTTGACCTTATTTTAAGGAGAAAGATGAGTGTTGCTACTTTAGCATGTTGCTTAAGGCCATGACTGATTCAGTCTAAAAGAACATATTTGAGAAAGCAACTTATCTTGATTCAAAGAATAAGAGTTGGAAAGGAAGATCATTTGACATTTTCAGATTATGCACATGTTAAAAGCTAGCTTATTTTACCACATCCTGGGGATGTTTGGGTTTATAATGGAACATGTGACATAATGAAAGGCCTTGTCTAGCATAGTTTAGCACTATAAAATGTGCAGAGGGATTCAGTATGCTAGAATGTGAAAAAAAAAATTGATCTAGGACACAGTGAGCTTCTTACCTGGCTTGTGCAGGTATACTTTGTGTTATCTTATTATTTGCAGGTTTAAGCTATTATGTTACACTAACCGGTACATAATATGCCTCCACTCTCTAAGCTCACGAGTCATACAATCCATTTGCCAGTATGAATACACTATATTATTCACCATATGAACACATTCGATGTTCCTTCTTCTAAGATCTCTTCCCATCATGTGCGAGTGGGAGAATGTTGGGTTGGGTACCGGGTCCGCTTATGATGGACAAGATTCGGACCCGGCCCACCATTTGAGAAGGGGGCGGTTTGAAAACCGCCTATTATCCCCTTTTCTAGGGATGGAATCCTGATATGCGAAAATAGCAGAGAAGAAAAATACACAGAGAAAACAAAAAAAAAATCACACAGAGTGTGAGACACAAAAAGACACAAAGGTTGGGTCTTTGTGTGCTTAAGAGAAAGAGAAAGGACTGTGTACGCTGGTACACAGTGGGTGACTGTCATTGTGTGTTTAAGAGAGAGATCTCAATAGAGAGATCTGTGCACAGTGAAAAGAAATAAGAAGAAGAAGACAGTGTATCTTTATGGTGAATCAACGTAGTGAGCACTTGGATCGTGGATCTGTCGTTCTCTTCAAGTGAGGGCGTGCATCCGTTGAGCAAAAAGTAAGCATAGACGATACTCTTACGCTTTCGCTTCGACAAGAAAAATGTATGTATCCAATTTAATAAGGAAGCATCCCATTATTTAAGTTGTTGGTTCCTGAATCTACATAGTAGATAGGTATATAAATTTCATTAATTATGGGCTATCTTTATCTTTCTTCATTAACGCAAATGGTATTGGCAAAAGTTAACATGATCAGTTTTCTTTTTTCTCAAGTGAAAAATGACAATATTGTGATGCCATGATCGATACAAGTATAATCGTCTTGTCTTCTTGTTGGCTGAGATGAGTTTCTCAATCTTTGACCAAGGACTAATATTTCGTACTTTAGCCTCGAAAAAAATGCACTATTGTTTTTTATACAAGCTGACAATTTTACGTCTCCAGGCTTCCAAGTGTACTCAATCCAAGTCATTTCTTTGCACATACATTGCTTCTGAAGATCTAAGATTATCAGCTCAATATCTAAAGATCAGTGAACGTTTTTTTTTTCATAAATACCACTAAATACCATAAGCAGAGATTGACAATTGGTTTTTTCAAAATCCAAGATAGCTTTTGTCCTTGTAACTGGATCTTCCTTGACTAACACAATCACCATTATTTTTTTTCTTTTTGGGTGCCTGGATTTCTTAATACATCGAGGTTCCCCATGTCAAAATACTCATCAAGATATCTGATTCTCTATACTTATAAGAATGAACCCCTGGTTGTTCCATTTCTACACTATACATATACCCAAGTATACATCCTAACGGATAGTCACCTGTCTACACATGAGTACGTGTTGATAGCCAATGGTCATTCTGGATCTCCCATCGGAATATTGGCTATTTCACCATTTAAACAAAATAGTTCTGCCATAATTCTTCCAATTGTTTATTCATTTGTAGATCTGCATTTATTTATTCATGTAAAGCAGTACGTTACAGCAGGGAGCCCTTAGATGCTGGCAGAAAAAATGGTGGGTGAGTTCAGAAAGGAGGAAAGTTTTTGAGAGATGGGTGAAGAATAAAGCTGGTGTAAAAGCATTCACGAGATCGTCTGCCAAAAATAACATGTCTGCACAAAACCCCATGTAGTACCAAGATTTAAAAATTAAATAACAATCAAAACTTCCAATTTTATTACCTAACTTCCACAATTCCCCTTTATTTCATTCCCGTCCTAACAGTGCGCACTTCTTCGAGTCTCAACGGCTATATTTAGTGGGGAACAAACAACCGAGGTCCACGATAGTTAGCTTTAACTCATGATGATCAATAATGAATGTGATATGGATGCTGTTATCGATACTGACAGCATTACTGTTATCATCATTGAACTAACCCATAATTATGAATTAATTTCCACCAATAGACGCCTCCTTTCCTCAATGTAAGTGAGAATAAGCAAGGCACGTATTGCAAACAATTTCACTTCAAGTAGCTTTTTAGCCTCATAGACAAACAAGATGATCACGATGAAGGGATGTTGGCGATACTTTGGCGATACTGTCTAGAATTGGTACTGTCATTTTACTAATATTATAATGGTAAGCTTCAACTATATAAATGTTTTGTTTCCTCGTTATAAGTGAAAAGATATGCACGGATATTTTTGACATATTTTGTTATCCTTAACCAATAACATCACGGCACTTGTTCTGACGAAGAGTAAAGAAGCCTGCTTCATTTACTGAGAAATAGTTATTAATATGTGATGTATAGTTTTCTTCTCTGCATGGTTTCTGCAACATTAATTAATACAGGCCTTTAATCAGTGTTTTATAGGACCTAGCTGTTACAGTGCAATGTCAAATCTCCCCACTTTTTCTTTTTTTGTCTTTCTTACTTCCACTTTACTAGTAAATCACTTCTCTCTCTTCACTCCATTGGTCCAAAACCCATCTTCTTTCCTATTCTAAAAGAGCCAAAATTCTATATAAAGAAGCTTTTCTCTCCTAAAGCTCAAGGCCACAGGCATCTTTCTTCTGTCATTCTGTGTTTCTTGTCCAATAGGCTCCTGCCCATGCATTGCATGTATGCCGTCTCCCCTTTAAGGCAATGCCCATACTGAGTTGGAGTAAAGAGGGAAAAAGGGATTCCCTTCCTCATCTCTTTCTATATGAGGGAATGCAAGATTGTTAGCCAAATTTGTAAAGGTAACAGTGTCCTGAGAGATTGGGATTGGCTGGAATTCTGTTGGTTAAAGGATATGTGGATGCGATTGCAGTGGAGGATAACGGATTTTGCTATTCTTCATCTTTGTTATAGCATGTGAGGAGGAAGATGCATGAGGCAGCCAAGGATGACTTGCCGACAGGCTCTCCCTTGTGTTTCCTTTTATGGACACTGCTGCTGTTTTACCTCTTTCTAACTTTCCATTTTCAAAAAGGATGATGCATATAAGAATGTATACGTAGGTTAGTCCCTAAAACCTTAGGAAAAAAAAAGAAAAAGAGTTCCATCAGAGAGAGAGAGAGAGCAAGTGGGCAAGTGGTCTTTGGCTAGATCATATCTTCTTTTTCTCATGCTAGACCGGAGATGATATCGATCGTGTTTATGATAATAACCACCTCGGAATCTTGACATAAGAGGTAAACAACAAATATTGGATGCCATTACCTTTGTAATTTCTATGCTTTTCATTGGTACCTTGACAGTAAACGCACACACGCACACATCCTCATTCCTTTTCAATATTTTCTTTTCATTTCTTTTTTTGTCATGCAACTGTTTCAGTATGTTTTTCAGCTGCTGTTGGCCTTCATGGTTGCTTGCATATATGCGGTCTACCTTTCCATTAATTCTTCTACCATTTTCACCATCATATCGAAAGCTGGCATCTGCTTTTTTCTGTTTTTTCTCTTTGAGGTTGCGTTTCTATATTTTTGCATCCATGTTGATGGAGATTTGTTGTATTCATTTTTTTTTTTTTAACATGAATTCATGGTAAAAGACCGGGTTCACCGCAAATGGCCGGACTCTAGCACTGATTGGCTAGGGGACAAGAGGGCGATGACGTGAACTATGCCACGGTACTTGTTGGACCAGCACCTTAATTTATAATTCACGCAGATTTGGAATTTCTGTTTGTAAGGGGGCGTGATAACTCATCACACCCCATCTACCTGATATGAGCTGTAGTACTAACTTACTATGCTAATAATATTTTCTCTTCTCTCTAAAAATAAACATGAATTCATGGTGATGCACGAATCGTAAGACCTTGTCCTTGAAACTTTGATGATAACAAAGATACTCATTTTCAGTATTGCAGATGTAACAGTTGTTTTTTGCAGTATGAGTTCAAGGAAATGCGTGCGATAAAATCTATTCTGTAAACTTTTGAGTGTAACTACCGATAATAAATGCTTGATGTTGATGAGGTTGTTGTCAGGGTTAGAGTTTATGTTGGAGCATACAAGCTTAGAGCCTTTCCTCACTGTCTCATGAACTCAGTGTTGCCTGGTCTATGTTGCTCCGGAAAGAGCTCAGATTTCCGCAATTCTGATCTTTAGTCATGATTATCAGCGCGCATTTATGGGTTAGTCACTGCAGGGCGCCCATGATGGGCTCATATCTCACGCACCTGCAGCACCAAATAATTCAGCCAAAAGAAGAAAAGATAATTTCTGGAAGAAAGAGAATGCTTTTTGACCATCTAACCAGTGGAGAAAAAAAGAGGGAAAAACAAAAGGAAAGAAGGCAAACATTATGAGTGCATTAAACCAACTTGATCAGCAATTTGGTATATATTAGATGCTTTTGATTGCTGGTATATAATGACCTTCCACAGCGCTTTCATATGGCATGTGAATCAGATACGGGTTTGCCATTGTTTCAAGAAGGCAGACTCATTTCTCCTGCAACCGATTAGGTATGTATAGTTTACTTTTGTCAATCAACTTTTAACGCCTGGTCAGTTGCCACTGCACCGTCAAGCACATTTATGCTGCATGCATAGTACAATCAGCGGGGTGAAGATGATGAGATGAAGGCGCTTCATCAAACACCGCTGGTGCACGGGTGTGTCCGTAGCTTTCAGAGGTGAGCTACATAAGGCAGGGTGGTTGTGGGGTCCCATTCAAGAGTTTTCCTCACTGTTATCAGTATCGGTGCCGATACGCATCCTATCAGCAGAAAATCGATACGCTGCAAGCCTGAATGTGCTATTTTATAATAAACGTAAAAATTATCAAAAAAATCATTGTGATTAACACGTAATGATTTTTTATTATTTTTAGAACGATTCATTTGAGTATCGTATAGATGCAGCTGAATCGGTGGTCAAAGGATTCAAGGCCGATACTGACAACATTGGTTTTCCTTGCTTAGGTGAGAGTTCCTCGTCATAAAAAAAGGAAAAAGACAATGTGTACTTTGACGTTTGCATGTTGTATAAGTCAAGGAAATGACACCTTTCATCTGCTTTGACGTTTGCACGTTTTACAGTCAGAGAATGACAGCTTTTAACTTCACAAGAAGCTTTTACGTTTGTCACGAGAGAGAGGAGGAGGAGGAGGATTGAGCCAAGATCTAGTTGGATCAACAAAATACCTCCAACATAGAGAATATAGCCAGGTTTGAACCTTGTCTTGTCAAGCTTGACGGTGGCAGGTGCAATCACATTGCATACTTTTAGTGCACCTGACTTTCATTCATCTTTGAAATACGAGAGGGTGGTGTATCTTCGCCCCCGATGATTCACTGAATCTCATGTCTGTGTTCGGGGGGGTCGAACGAGCGCCATGTATTATGCACATGGGGCTCGTATTCCCTTGTATGTTGACATAACTTTGCATCGTAGTCTGGTGTTGTTGTAGAGACTTAAGTACCCTTTCTTGCTATTCTTACCTTGAAATGATGATTCAAGAAAATGACAAAAATATCCTTCATTCAAAAGTTGGGAAATACGGTTCGAGAAAAGGACAAAAAAGTCCTTCATCCAGAAAGTTTGATGTTAACTATTTAAAGTGGAAACGTTCCCTATTCATTAAACTCCTGCGCCATCTGATGTAACAGTAGCTCCCATTATCAACTCAAACTTTGCCTTTGTCTCCAGTCGAGGTTTTCGCCTTGTTTTTTATCCTGTTTTACAACACATTGTCGTCTTCTCGTGCCTATCTTGTGTTACAAAACATTTCTGTGTGTTCTCTTCATTTTTGTTGTAGTTAGGCATTATGGAAGAAAGCAATGATGCACAAACATTCCAACCAGTGCCATTAAGGCGGCGTGAGTAGCTTTCCATCTCATTATGCTATCGATGAAAAAGGCATGCCGTCTTGTGTGCCATTAAGGCATTGTTTGGTTATTGCATGTAGATCTTGTTCTTACGATGGTTGGAAACTTATCGATATTTATAAGACGCTGGGACCTGTTGACAAGAATGCTTGTTTACAAATGCTAGAAAGGGCCTCTACCCCATCAGGTATCCTACATTCTCTCATTATATGCATTGTATCTCAAACCGCTGTATTAGTAACATACTCCTGTTTTTGTGAGATATATTTTTGTTAGTTAATATCATCGATTTGTTTGCTATTATGCTCAATTTCTTCCGTATCAATTTGTAATTTATTGTGCAATATATTTATCGACCTTTTAGATATTATAGTTTTGTATTGTCGAGTTGTAAGTTATTATGCTGAACTGTCGTATCGACTTTCAATATATTATTTGATATGTATATCGCTTTGTAAGATATTATATGTTTTGTAATATGTATTTCTAAGATATTTGTACACGGACTTTGAAAACGTGTGCGTGCAGAAACACATCGTTACACACATGCAGGGGCGATTTTCGCATTCATATCGCTGCTCTGTCAGCGATTTCTATTGAACTCGCTTTACAGCCACGTGGATATAATGAGAGCGTTATTGTCAACACACATGTACGACATGTGTCTTTTATTGGCATGGTAAGTGACAACTCGATGCTCAGTATAAGCAAATATCAAACCGCACTTGCTTTGATATTGTCATTCATTAAATCGTTGCTTTGACTTGCTTAACCTTATCGGTATCCGTTGTTATATGCATCCTGATTAAATCATAGTAAACGTATGTGCTTGCTAACGCAAATTGATATAATGCTTACAAAACATTCCACTATCTTCTCTTTTTTTTCGTTGTTGTTAGGCATTATGGAAGAAAGCAATGATGCACAAACACTCCAACCAGTGCCATTAAGGCGGCGTGAGTAGCTTTCCATCTCATCATGCTATCGATGAAGAAGGCATGTCGTCTTGTGTGTCATTAAGGCATTGTTTGGTTATTGCAGGTAGATCTTATTCTTACGATGGTTGGAAACTTATCAATATTTGTAAGACGCTGGGACCTGTTGACAAGAATGCTTGTTTACAAATGCTAGGAAGGGCCTCTACCCCATCAGGTATCCTACATTCACTCATTATATGCATTGTATCTCAAACCGCTGTATTAGTAACATACTCCTATTTTTTTGAGATATATTTTTGTTAGTTAATATCATCGATTTATTTGTTATTATGCTGCCAACACAAATTGATATATTGCTTAAAACATTATTGAGCTTATCATCATGTTGTAATAAAGATGATGTAGCTCAATCACTTGAAAGATCTGGAGAATTGAACATTTATACTAATGACGCAACTGAAGAATTGAACATCTGCACTAATGATGCACATGAAAAAAGGGTCCAGGCATTCGACCCACTCTTGACTTAAATGTTTCAGTAGAAGAAATGCAATTCAATAATGAGGTAGATTACCATGACAGTACACATAATAAAAGTGTAGGCACCGGGAATGTACATGAAAGTACACTTGACTTGAATGTTCCAGTAGAAGAAATGCAATTCAATAATGAGGTAGATTTTGATGTCAGTACACATAATAAAAGTGTAGGAACTGGGAATGTACATGGAATTACACATGACTCTGTTCATGTAGAAGGAATGCAGTTTAATAATGAGGAAGTTGCATATAAATTTTACAATGATTATGACTTAAAAGTTGGCTTTAGTATGAGAAGGTTTTCTTGGTCAAAAAATGCACAGGGTGTCTTGGTTAGAAAAACATAGGTTTGTTTCAAGCAAGGTTAGAAGAAATCAATGGGAAATCCAACAAGAAGCATGCCAGAATCAAGATGTGGATGTCAAGCGAGAATGGTTTTGAGAAGACATCCGAATGGGAAATTTGTAGTTCGTACTTTAATCAGTGATCATAATCATGATTTATCTACATCATTTATGACTCCTATGCTAAGATCACATTGTAGAGTAACTGTAGCGCATGCTACAATGGCTGAAATAGCCGATAGCACCAGCATTGCACCAAGAAAGACATACAATTTGTTTACCCACATAGATGGTGGTCGCGATAATGTGTCATTCACACATTTGGATCTAAGAAACCACTTGAGAAGGAAGATGACATATAACATGAAGAATGGAGAAATATGTTCTTTGATTGATTACTTACAGAAGACATCAAGCAATGAACATGGTTTCTTTAGTGCAATGCAAGTGGATGAAGATGAATATGCTGTGAATGTGTTTTGGGCAGATTCAAAGTCAAGAGTAGATTATGAATGCTTCAATGATGTGCTTGTATTTGATACTACAGTAAAGATTAATACTGAACGGTGGTCATTTGCGCAGTTTGTCAGAGTAAACCATCATGCGCAGAGTTGTATATTAGGCGGAGCATTTTTGTATGACCAGACCAAGGAAAGCTTTGAGTGGTTGTTCAGAGTATTTACACAGGCAATGAACGGGAAGCAACCTGAAGTTGTACTTACAGATGGTGATCACGCAATTGCGGTTGCAGTGCTTCATGTGTAGTCAGATGCACATCATCGACTATGTTTGTGACATATCTTTCAAAATGCAGCAAAGAACATAGGACACATATTCAATCAGAAGACAGAGTTTGACAAAAAGTTTACAAGGTGTGTAGTTCATAGCGTAGACGAGGTCACCTTTATGTCAGATTGGGAGGAAAAGATTAAGACATACGACCTTAAAGATTGTCCTTGGTTACAAAATTTATATGCAGACAAAGAGAAGTGGGCATTGGCATATGGAAAACAATACTTTTGTGCAGGTATGATAAGCACACAAAGAGCTGAATCTATACATGTCACACTGAAGAAAACCTTGTATTTATGTTTAACAATGTTTCATTTCATGAAACAATATGAATTATTTATAGACGGTAAGACATAATGAGCTTGAACAAGACGTGAAATGCTTTAATACATGACCTTTAACTTTTAGCATGAAGATATTGATGCGACTTGCAGCTCTGTATACACTAACTGTATTTGAATGGATCAAGAAAGAGGTGTTACATGTCATGAATTGCAAAATAGAAGGACTCGTGCAAACCAAGAATATGCACAAATACCATATTTTATGGCAGGGTGAAAAGCATCACGAAAGGCAAGAAGCACATGTCACGTACAATGTTGACAACGAAAGAGTTGAATGTTCGTGCAAAATGTATGAATTCAAAGGTATTTTATGTTGTCATGCATTAAAGGCACTCAATCAAGAGAAGATACAAGAAATACCTGAGTCTTACGTAATGTGAAGATGGAAGAGACGTGCAAAGATTAAAATGCTTGTTATGGACAATGTGAGTAAATCTGGTGTTGACGAGAAGTGCCACATAGCCTCTCATTACCAACAACTGTGTAGGTCATTTATGCATGTTGCTGATTTGGCATCGAGAAGTGAAGAAGGTTATGTATGCGTGAGAAAAGCTTTATTGGAGTTACTTGAAAATGTGGAGTTAATTCACCTTAAGTCCGTTGTAGCGAATGAATACCAGTCGAAGATAATGGGATCGAACAACGTAGGTGAAAATCATGTTTCGCTTGACACTCCTGAGAAGTTGCGCTGAAGCGTAAACATTATCTTCAACAAGTCAGTAGTGAACGTTGTTGATTATGATGGACATATTCATGAAGCGAAGGGTATCAAAAGAAAACCTGCCTCTGATCGCAGTCGTCAGAGGGCAAAGGGTGCACTAGAATTGGTTGGCAAGAAAAGGACTAAGAAACAACCAACCTGTAATAAAAAACAACAAAGCCCTTTGAATGAACAGGTATGTAAGACATTATATTGCTTCCCATTATGTGAAGCTTGTCAATATCTAACTCGTGTAATGTCCAACATGCAACAATACCCTACAGAAGTAACACCAAACATTGAAACCTTCATTCCTCCCGACCAGATTTCCGGCAACGATAGCTTCAGTTTTACAAGTCTTTTGGTATGTAATCAATGTTGGGAGGAGGTTTGCATATCTTGTAAAACTTAATGCAGTGACTTATATTTTCTATTTCATGACAGACTCTGATGCATTCGACAAATAGGTATGGGACATAGGAATCTCGTGTGGGCTATTAATTTGTGGCTTCTGCAAGAAGTCGATTCATGACATCACTGAATGGCGATTTGTGGTTATCGTTGAATAGCGATTTGTGGCATCACAACATAGTGATTTGCGGGTATTGTTGGAATGTCAATCCAAGCGGGGTGAGAAGGGTTGTTCCAATAAGCTTTTTTTGGCCATTGATCAAGGTTGCAATTCATTTTATGATTTGAGTAAGCTTTCACCTACGTCTTTCAGGTAGGTGGTTGCACAATGTTGGACTTGTGTAATGATAATAAAAAGAAAGCATTTTATGATCTAAGTTTTTTGGTTGATTTAAACAATTTCTTTATTTATTGAATTGTGATTTACATCCAATAAATAGAATGTGTCCCAACATAGCTGTCAATCTACTTCCAAGATACTGTCATGTTCACAAGCTATGAGTGCCCTTCTTTTTCTTTGTACTTGTTTTTCTTGACAAATTTTTTATGGTGCATGTTCGCCCCTCGTAACTAATAATCGTTTAAGCCCTTATCGACAAGGAAAATCGTTGGGTCTATATGATAAATCGCCTTAAAGTATAAACATCTTGTAAAATAGATTATTATTTTATTTATCGTTATTTGTGCTTTACAAGTGTTTTGGTATGTAATAAATGTTTTGAGGAGGTTTGCATTTCTTGTGAAACTTAATGCAGTGTCTTATATTTTCTATTTCAATGTTGGGAGGAGGTTTGCGCTTTACAAGTATTCCGATTTACACAATGATTAAAGCGCAAATGATGATAAATAAAGAAGGGCACTCATAACTTGTGAACATGACACTATCTTGGAAGTAGATTGGCAGCTATGTTGGGACACATTCTATTTATTGGATGTAAATCGCAATTCAATAAATAAAGAACTTGTTTAAATCAACCAAAAAACTCAGATCATAAAATGCTTTCTTTTTATTATCATTACACAAGTCCAACATTGTGCAACCACCTACCTGAAAGATGCAGGTGAAAGCTTACTCAGATCATAAAATGAATCGCAACCTTGATCAATTGCCCAATAAAACTTACTTGAACAACCCTTCTTAACCCGCTTGGATTGACATTCCAACAATACCCGCAAATCACTATGATACGATGCCACAAATCGCTATTCAACAAAAACCACAAATCGCCATTCAGTGATGTCATGAATCGACTTCCTGCAGAAGCCACAAATCGTTGTCCGGCTCACAGCACAAACTATCCAGCAATGGCAACAAATCACTGTTCAGCTGACAGCACAAATTGATTTCTCACGATAACCACAACTCGCTATGCAGCGAATACGTAGTCGACTTACGCAATTCCAAGCGGTAACCACAAATTTTTGATTAATCGTACATTATTCATTCATCACGGTGGTTGAGAAGTAGATCTTTTGGCTCATAAATAGTCACACAAGTACTCTACGATGTGATTATCTTCTACTTCGTGAACCAGCAACAGTCAAACCGACGGTTTCTTTATAAACCTGGAGTTCCTCCCTCGAACATGTAACCAACTACATAAAAAATTGTCATCGGTGAGGCAAACGAAGACAATTACACTACCAACAATGGCGAATCATGTGTATATTGTCTACACATCGTCTACATTTTCATCAAAATCCGTCTCTTTCATGCCGTTTTTGTGATTTGTGTTGTGTACTCTATAATGTAATTTCAATATCGTTCATTGCAATGTCCTTATTCATTTAAGTAGAACATCCACCGACAAAGTTGGGCGAAAACTTAGTCAATCACTTCTGGAGGACATCAAACGAATGCACAGTGAATTCGCACAATGCAACATGATCAGTAATTTTGTTCGTATGAAACTAGTAGGAGTTGTCTATATACGTAAGCCATGTGTACGTACGTTAACAACACCATATTTGCTGCAAACAGACTATGTAATGCCCCAGATTTCCAAAACAAAGCTAAGTTAACAAATTTCATGAATTTCTTTTTTTTTTCTTTGCAGCAGAACTTAGAAAAACTTTTAACAGTGGAATCAGACGATAATGAGTCGTCAGTTTTAGAAAACTCTGAGCACGTTGCAGGTATGTGGCCAAGCAACTCATTGACCACCGAAGTGTTCCATTTTATCGAAAACCACAGGTTTATTACAACATCACTGCTTGGAAAAGCAGTATAGGTTCAATAAAAGGAAGCAGTACAACTCTGTCTAGAGAAACCCTGAAACTCGATGTCGGCTTGTTCTGCATATCGCCACGCAGGTCCAACACCTGAAATCCCCATTAAACGGGGTCAGAACCACTGATGGTCTGGTAAGCAAGCAAACATACGTCCATTCAACTCAAGCGTATACGATGACCACTCAGGGTCGCAGTTCATAATAACGACGCTTAAGCTTCTATGACTTAGCGTATATCGCAAGAGCCTCCTCAGGTTTATGAGTTGAACATCTGTTCAAGTCTCCACGACTTAGCCTTGACCTCTTTCGGGTCTCAAAAAGATGTCTAGCTCAAGTCTTCATACTTGGCACATCTGTATCTCATGCATCTAAGGACAGCTTCTCGAGCTTCGCTTAGCCGTGCGGATACAACACGAGTCTTTGCCCAGTCGGTTCAGTCGTATACCGATCATGACACCTTCACAAAGGTTATACAGGACTGACTCAACACGTCCATCCACTCATACATTCAAGCATCGTTGTACCTAAGCTAATGCATTGTTTTGATAATTAACCTCTTCCACCCTTGGTACGCAGGCGAAGCAATTGTTCGGGCATCAACTCGACGTTCTGGGGGGTGATTATTCTATGTATTTTAGATACCCTAGAGGCTTGTTGACCCTATCCATAGTAGGACAGTGTGTTTCAACAGGGAGAACCCTACTAGGCCCATATTCGGATGCATCCTCTACTTGCAGTAGTTGGGTTCAATCCTTAGATCTTAAGGATAACCACGACCCCAAAACCCATGAGTGACTGAGGCCATCGTAGACTCTATCAGATCCAAAGTAAAATACGTGTCACTCAAGGTTGTACCATCACTGTCATTCCACAGTGAGCATAATTCCTGAAGGGGTCTGTCAGTCTTATAATTACTTGGACAGATATAAGCATGCCATTCAGGCATCCCGTGCCTCAGCACTACGGGAGTATGTACTCGACCCCATTCAGTCTGCCCCAACACAGTCATTAACTGAGGGGGTACTCCTAACACGATTTTCAACCGTGGGGTATGTGCGACCTTAAGTCTTATTCATATGCATGTAGAACACTGCTCTTGGCACTACGACCACCACGAGCATCACACCTTTTTGGGTGGAAACAACACACTCTGGCTCTTCGGCCCTTACGAGTTTGGTTGCGTAACCGTTCTCAATGAGCATGCATATGACTCGATCTAAATAGATCGACTACTCGGCATATTTTTACGCAACGAGTCCAAACCTAGCCAAGGTGCAACCTCTACTCCAGCTTAGCGGCCCTTACGAGCAAGGTGCTCTTGCAGGCACAGGGATACGAGCTGTTTTGAAATCGTTCTATCAACAAACATCATTATGTCATTCAACTGGTTCCGGCAGCTCTTCTGCCAACCATTTCGTCAGCACTTCCCCTGCTCTATCGGCAGTGGTGCAACGAACCCTTCTACATTGTATAAGGCATTCCATGAACTGGGTAGCACTCTGCTGTATGACAGAGTATCCTGTTACGTTCTTTCTGAGTCATTTTTGGCTTCTTTAGAAATTTCAGCAACACTTCCTCTCTTTAACGGAGAAAGCGTGTGTTTCTTTTATCCATTTCAGCGGCATCTCCCCTCTTTGGCAGGAAATCGCTACGCTTAACTCAGAAAAGGGATGTGCACCGTTGTACGTACTTTGCATTTATCAAGGTTGTAGGAACCCTAGGCCATAGCCAGGCCATACGTAATTGACTTAGTATTTACGTAAAGAGCATTTTGCCAAAAAGTGAAGCCTTTCTAATAAGGGCTTCATTCGTCAAGCAGAATCTTGAACGAGGAGCGGTAAGGGAATCTCATTGGCGATTTGGAGTTGTTCTTCATTTGAACGCTCATTTACGCGCCATATATTTAGTATAAGTATAAGCCTATGCTTTATACAGCGGCGGCATAAGGAAATGCATATACTATTGTTTAGGGTGTGTAACTGAACAAAATATTCTACATATATATTTACAGAAAGCAGGAGCCTTGGTGTCATTCAACACGACAGCGTAAGTAAATGCATAATCGGAAGTGCAGTAATCAGAAATTGCAGAAAGCATGAGCCTTAGCATCATACGACGCGACGAAAAAGGTAAATTACATAGCTTGTGCGATATACGATGCGTCTGCAGAATCAGCAGATATACACCTAGATCTGTATCCAACGATAGTTATGAGGTGAGCGAGTGAACACCAAAGTGTTCTAAAGGGCTCAACCAAGAACTAAGGCGAGATAACATTTTAAAAATGCATATACTGCGTATTGAATATATATATTTGATGATAGTTACGAGGCGAGCAAGTGAACACTGAAGTGTCCAAAAGGGACTCAACCAAGAACTAAAGCAAGGTACTACTTCAGAAAGTATATGCTATATACAAACAATCAAATACTTGAAAGAGATGGATCAACGAAGTAAACTTACTTCGATTTAAGGAAGAAACGACTCTGAAATGCTTCAATGCTTCGAACGAGGCTCGACTTCGAAAAGGATCAACTTTGGACTTCGGACGAAAAAGGACTTGGACTTTGAATCAAACCAGGTTCAAGTCAAGTCAACTGGGTTTGAGCTAGGTCAGCTGGGTTCAGACCTAGGTCAGGTGGGTTAGGACCAGGTTAGGTAGGCTAAGACCAGATCAGGCAGGCTCAGACCAGGTCAGGTGGGCTAGGCTAGGTAGGGGAGGTTCTAGAGAGAGAAAGAGGAGGAGAGAGAGAGGGGTTGGCAATTTTCTAAAGGAGGGGGGGTCCTTTATTTATAGGGGAGGTTGCTTAGGGGCTAAGCAACCCCATTTACCCAAATGCCTCTGGCTTTTCTGAGAATTCCTTCCATGGAAGGTGTTGGAACATGCTGGAAGGCTTTGGAAGGTGCTGGAAGGTGCTGGAACATTCTATAATGTTCTAGAATGTTTTTATGAGAAATATTTTTGTGGGTCCCACCAATATTTTTGTAGGTCCCACAAAAATTTCGTGTTTTCGGTGATTTTTTTCCAAAAAATTCTGAGTACGCCATTCTCCTCATATTGATGTAACTAAGAAAGTTGGGTCGAGGAAATCTTTTGATTTTGTTTAGGTAAGAAGTTATGGCTTCCAGAGTGTTTGAGCATATATTCGCGAATTGACGAATATCCTAAGTATAACTGGCTCGCACGAATTGATTTGTTTCGCATTTTGAGAAAAAATGCTATTTTTACTGGTAAATGCCTCATGAATTTTATTCAGATATTTTCTGAAAAATTGTGGGTCTTACATCATTACCCCCTTAAAGGAATTTCATCCGTGAAATTCAGCTAAGAGTACAAAGTGAAGTGTTCAGGATATTTATCCTGCATATCTGATTCGCGCTCCCAAGTGCAATCATCAATTCCATGATATTGCCACCTCACTTTAACAAGTGGAATGACCTTCGTTCTTAGTACTTGCTCCCGTCGGTCTATGATCTCTACTAGCCTTTCCTCTACCGTCATGTCTTCTCGTATGTCAATATATTCATGTTGAATGACATGAGAAGGATCATGAACGTGCTTTCTAAGCATTAATACGTGAAATACATCATGTATTTGCACGTATTGCGGTGGTAATGCTACTCTGTAGGCACTCTCTCTGATCCGGTTCAAAATTTTGAAGAGACCAACGAATCTGGGGCTAAGATTCCCCTTCTTTCCAAAACGAAACACACTCTTGGTTAGAGAGACCTTGATAAAAACCTTATCTCCAACCACAAAAGTGAGCTCCCTACGTCGTCGATCTGCGTAGCTCTTTTGTCGGCTCTGAGTAGTCAGTAGCTTCTTTCTGATAATATGCATCTGCTCAGTGTAATGCTGCAACACAATGGGCGAGTCCAAGGTTCGCTCACCCACTTCACCCCAATGGATTGGTGATCGACAGGGTCGCCCGTACAAGGCTTCATACGGTGCCATCCCAATGCTAGCATGGTGGCTATTATTGTAAGCAAATTCAGTCAACGCTAGGTGGGAATCCCAATCACCCTTTCATTCCAGCATACAGGCTCTTAGCATATCTTCAAGAGTCTGTATGGTTCATTCTGATTGCCCATCTGTTTGGGGATGGAATGTTGTACTGAACTTGAGTTTCGTCCCGAGGGCTTTCTGAAGCTGCTCTCAGAAGTGAGAGGTGAACTTCGGGTCACGATCAGATATGATCGATATCGGCACTCCATGGAGTCTGATGATTTCCTAAACATAAATTTCTGCCAATCGTTCAGTCAAATACCGAGTGTTGATTGGCAGAAAGTGAGTAGACTTGGTGAGTCTGTCCACAATCACCCCAATCGAGTCATGTTGTCTCTTGGATTGAGGCAATCCAACGATGAAATCCATCGTAATGCCTTCCTATTTCCATTCCGAAATCTCGATCCGTTGCATTTTTCCACCAGGTCGTTGATGCTCGATTTTTACTTGCTGATAGATCAAACATTTTGAGATAAATGCAGCCACATCACGTTTCATACCCCTCCACCAGTACTTTCTCTGCAGGTCTCGAAACATTTTCGTACCTCCACGGTGGATAGTGTATTTGCTACTATGAGCTTCCTGGAGTATTTCCCTTCTGAGCTCAGGGTTATTTGGAACCCAAATCCTTTCTTCCATCCATATTCCTCCATCTTCTTTCAAATGGAAGAAAGTATCATCCTTTTCAGCACGAGCTTTTAATTTCAAGTACTAGGGGTCCTTGAATTGTTCGGCTACAATGCGATCGAGGATCTCAATATGGATCGTCAGGCATGACAATTGAATCTTTCCTGGATCAGCCAAGAATGGCTTCCAACTGACGAAATCCCCCATCAGCTTCCATTGTCCGGTGAGGCTAACCAAAGTGCCAACAGTCTTGCGACTAAGGGCATCTGCTACAACATTTGCCTTTCCAGGGTGATAGTAAAGCGTGAATTCATAGTCTTTGAGGAATTCCAGCAATCGCTATTGCCGCATATTGAGTTCTTTTTTAGAAAAGAGGTATTTTAGGCTTTTATGGTCCGACATGACCTCAAATTTCTCTCCATACAGGTAGTGTCATCAGATTTTAAGTGTGAACACTACCGCGGGAAGCTCAAGATCGTGGGTTGGATAGTTCTTCTCATGAACTCTCAACTGTCGTGATGCATAGGTGATTACTTTGTCGTGCTGCATCAACACGCAACCCAAACCTGTTCCCGAGACATTGGTATACGCTATAAAGCCTCCCTGACCAGAAGGTAAGGTAAGGACAGGGGTAGTGGTAAGCCTATGTTTGAGAACCTCAAAGCACTTCTTACACTGGTCAGTCCATTCGAACTTGACTCCCTTTTTCAACAATTTTGTCATCGGTACGGTGATTAGGGAGAAGTCTTGTATGAACTTCCGATAATATCTGGCAAGTCCAAGGAAGCTACGGACCTCAGTGATATTTTCTGGCTGCTTCTAGTCCATTACAGCTTCCACCTTCGCAGGATCTACTGCGATTCCATCTTTTGAGATTACATGGCCAAGGAACATCACTTTGTCTAGCCAGAATTAACATTTTGAAAACTTAGCATAGAGTTGGTTATCTTGAAGGGTTTTCAGGATGATCCTCAAGTGCTCCACGTGTTGTTCATTGTTCTCTGAGTATACGAGAATGTCATCGATGAAGACAATGATAAAGCTATCCAAATATGGTCTGAATATCCGGTTCATTAGATCCATAAGGGCAGCAGGCGCATTAGTGAGTCCGAAGGGCATCACTACGAACTCATAATGGCCATATATCGTTCTGAAGGCAGTCTTAGGTATGTCCTCTTCTTTAACTCTAAGTTGATGATACCCAGACCTGAGGTTGATCTTGGAGAACACTCGTTGTTCTGAGCTGATCGAATATGTCCTCAATCTGAGGCAACAGGTACTTATTTTTAACTGTTGCCTGGTTAAGCATTCGATAATCGATGCATAACCGAAGGGATCCATCCTTCTTCTTTACAAATAGCATCGGGGCTCCCCACGGTAATATACTTGGACGGATGAACCCTTGTTCCATTAGTTCTTCTAACTGACATTTCAGCTCACTGAGTTCGGTTGGTGCCATTCGATACGAGGCTTTGGATATCGGCGCGGTTCTGGGTACGGATTGAATTCCAAATTCAACCTCACGAAGTGGCAGAAGTCCTGACAATTCCTCAGGAAACACATCGGGAAACTCCCGCACCACTTCCAAACTCTCAAGGGGCTGATCGTTGGATTTTTCCATCGAGAGACTCAACAGGAAGGCCACACAACCCTTCCTAAGGTATTTTTGTACCTTAAGTGCTGATATGAGTCTTTTTTGTGGAACAGGTTTGGATAACCGGTATTCCATCTTAGGCAATCCGGGTCGAGATAGAATCACCCTGCCCTCGCGGCACAAAATCTTGGAATTATTCTGAGCCAACCAATTCATTCCCAAAATGACATCGTATTGTATCATATCAATCAGGATGGCGTCAGTAGGCAAGTGTTGCCCTGCTATCTCAATATCCAAGTTTTTCACACACTGGATATATTTGGTGCATGAACCCAACGGATTATACACTTCAATCATTTTATCAACCGGTTGCATTGAGGCATGGAGTTGTTCGGTGAAATCATCGGAGATAAAGGTATGAGTAGCACCACAATCAAACAAGACGTAAGCTGCATGTCCATTAACAGGTACAATGCCTTCAATAAGGTCACCATTTTCGACTTGTTCAGTCGTTACAGCATATACACGACCTACAACAGGCATTTGTTCTACCCTAGGTGGGGGTCGTTGGAACTGCGAACGCTGTGGTGCTTGTCGAGAGGGTCCGGCAGATCCGGCATTACTTCTATGTTCATCTGCAGCCTTCTTGGTGCAATCCCTTATAAAGTGGCCCATCTTGCCACAATAAAGGCAACCACCAATGTCACGAGGACATGGCTTTCCGGGGTGGTTCACACGACACTTTGGGCAGCTAAAGTTGGACTGCTGACCGTTTGGAGTTGTGTTCTGTCTTGGCTTCATGACTTGTTGAGCATTGTTCCCACCTTGGAACTTCTTCCTTTAAAAGAGTTGTCGTGAACCCTTGCCACTTGGGAACGTCTTTTTACGGTTCTCACCGTTAACTATGGGCTTCTTTGCCACGATCACCTTAGATCGCGCCCAATCCTCTTGGATTTTTTAAGCTACTGCTACTGCAACCTTAAAAGTTGAAGGCATGCTCGTTATCACTCGAGATCTCAGCCCTTCACGCAGACCATTCACATACTTGTTGACCCTTTCTTGGTCTGTTTCGAACAATTGAGAGCAGTAGCGCTCTAGATTCTAAAATTTGGTAGTATAGTCTATCAGACTCATACCGCTCTGTTCCAACTCCAGAAACTTCATCTTTTTCTTGTTTCTGGAATGCAACGGGAAGTAGTTATCCATGAAAGTTCTCTGAAAGTCAGTCGAAGGAATGACTTCGATTTGTGAGAACTGGATAAGTTTAATGGTATCCCACCACTTCCGTGCATTGTCCTTTAATCGATACGTGTCAAAGTTGGTCTTTTTCTCTTCTGGTACTCCCAGTACCAAAAAGGCACGTTCTGTCTCTTCGATCCAACTCTTCGCGAGCTCCGGATCGGCTCTACTAATGAAAATCGGCAGATCCAGCTTAAGGAACTTCTCATAGGTTATTCCTCTCAGGTTCTCGTTGTGTGGTACGACTTGTTCTGGCCTCGTTTCACGGATGGTGGTAACCAGATTGTTGAGTGTTTCTAGCAGGAATCCTTGAGTCCAGGACTCCTCACTCGGCATGGTTCTCATCGTCATAGAAGCTATTTATCTATCACATACAAGCAACGTGTTTTGGTTTCTCAATGTATATATCGAAGCAAAGCTTTATTTACTTAATATACATCACATTTACACAAGCATCGCCTTAAACAAAACGTCATGCCGCACTGCAGACTCAGGCATTGAGAAACTATATACGTGAGTCTATTGACTCCAAAACATCACCAGTCTCTTTAAAACCTGGATTTCCTTGATGAAGATGAACTCATAAAGGTCCATCTATTGCCACATGGCCTTGGTGTAGGCACAACTAGTTTTGGCTTGGGCGGCACTTCCGCACTTTCAAGCGAATCTTGTGGGTAGATCAGTGATGTCGGTCCACTTGCCCATTCAGTGGCATCATGGCTCAAAAAATCCGAGACCATAACGGGATGGTAGGGGTTGTATCCCTCTTTCTGGCACTATGATTCGAGGAATCCGAAACCATAATGAGATTATAGAAGGAGTTATTGCATCCCTCATCTCGACTGTGCAAGCTAGGCGTATATGATGCCTGTCGATAGCCTTGCGTCTGATCGAATCCCTCAAGGAAGTTTAAGTCAAATTCTACCATATGTGGTAGTTCATCTGAAGTCGATGGGGTGTGACTACTCCCAACACTTGTATGGTGTGATCCACTAACACGCGAGGTCTCGTCCCTAAGACTAAGCGATCCCCGCCGACCCATATCGACAATATATTTCCTTTGGCATTCGTTGGCGGAATGCCCATCCTCGCCACAAGAATGGTAGTCTTGGACTTCATATGGACATACCCACTCATCTTGCATGATCCCGCAACGATAGCAGTACCCTCGGGAGTCGTGAGTTGCCATCTATACAAAAATGCACCCAGATCAGAAAAAAGTATAAAATATACTTACAGTGCGATATCGTGAACATGACGGATCTTGAACCAGGTTTCTCAGACACATGCTTCGATACCAATTTTGTAACGCCCCGAATTTCCAAAACAAAGCTAAGTTAAAAATTTTCATGAATTTCTTTTTCTTTTTTCTTTGCAGCAGAACTTAGAAAAACTTTTAACAGCAGAATCAGACGATAATGAGACGTCAGTTTTAGAAAACTCTGAGCACGTTGCAGGTATGTGGCCAAGCAACTCATTAACCACTGAAGTGTTTCATTTTATCGAAAACCACAGGTTTATTACAACATCACTGCTTGGAAAAGCAGTATAGGTTCAATAAAAGGAAGCAGTACAACTCTGTCTAGAGAAACCCTGGAACTCAATGTTGCCTTGTTCCGCATATCGCCACGCAGGTCCAACACCTGAAATCCCTATTAAACGGGGTCAGAACCACTAATGGTCTGGTAAGCAAGCAAGCATACGTCCATTCAACTCAAGCACATACGATGACCACTCAGGGTCGCTGTTCGTAATAACGACGCTTAAGCCTCCAGGACTTAGCGTATATCGCAAGAGCCTCCCCAGAGCTATGAGTTGAACATCTGGTCAAGTCTCCACGACTTAGCCTTGACCTCTTCCGGGTCTCAAAGGGATGTCTAGCTCAAGTCTTCATACTTGACACATCCGTATCTCATGCATCTAAGGACAGCTCCTTGAGCTTCGCTTAGCCGTGCGGATACAACACGAGTCTTTGCCCAGTCGGTTCAGTCGTATACCGATCATGACACCTTCACAAAGGTTATGCAGGACTGACTCAACACGTCCATCCACTCATACATTCAAGCATCGTTGTACCTAAGCTAATGCATTGTTTCGATAATTAACCTCTTCCACCCTTGGTACGCAGGCGAAACAATTGTCCGGGCATCAACTCGACGTTCTAGGGGTTGATTATTCTATGTATTTTAGATACCCTTGAGGCCTGTTGACCCTATTCATAGTAGGGCAGTGTGTTTCAATAGGGAGAACCCTACTAGGCCCATATTCGGATGCATCCTCTACTTGCAGTAGTTGGGTTCAATCATTAGATCTTAAGGATAACCACGACTCCAAAACCCATGAGTGATTGAGGCCATCGTGGACTCTATCAGGTCCAAAGTAAAATACGTGTCACTCAAGGTTGTACCATCACTGTCATTCCACAGTGAGCATAATTTCTGAAGGGGTCTGTCAGTCCTACAATTACTTGGACAGATATAAGCATGTCATTCAGGCAGCCTGTGTCTCAGCACTACGAGAGTATATACCCGACCCCATTCAGTCTGCCCCAACACAGTCATTAACTGAGGGGGTATCCCTAACACGATTTTCAACTGCGGGGTATGTGCGACCTTAAGTCTTATTCATATGCATGCAAAACACCGCTCTTGGCACTACGGCCACCACGAGCATCACACCTTTTTGGGTGAAAACAACACACTATGGCTCTTCGGCCCTTACGAGTCTGGTTGCGTAACCGTTCTTAATGAGCATGCATATGACTCGATCTAAATAGATCGGCTACTCGACATATTTTTACGCAACGAGTCCAAACCTAGCTAAGGCGCAACCTCTACTCCGGCTCAGCGGCCCTTACGAGCAAGGTGCTTTTGCAGGCATAGGGATACGAGCTGTTCTGACATCGTTCCATCAACAAACATCATTATGTCGTTCAACTGGTTCCGGCAGCTCTTCTGCCAACCATTTTGTCAGCACTTCCACTGCTCTATCGACAGTGGTACGACGAACCCTTCTACGTTGTAGAAGGCATTCCATGAACTGAGTAGCACTCTGTTGTATGATAGAGTATCTTGCTACATTCTTTCTGAGTCATTCTTGACTTCTTCATAAATTTCAGCAACACTTCCTCTCTTTAACGGAGAAAGCGTGCATTTCTTTTATCTATTTCAGCGACATCTTCTCTCTTTGGCGGGAAATCGCTACGCTTAACTCGGGAAAAGGATGTGCACCGTTGTGCGTACTTTGCATCCATCAAGGTTGCAGGAACCGTGGTGTAACGCCCCGGATTTCCAAAACAAAGCTAAGTTAAAATTTTCATGGATTTCTTTTTTTTTTTCTTTGCAGCGGAACTTAGAAAAGCTTTTAGCAGCGGAATAAGACGATAATGAGTCGTCAGTTTTAGAAAACTCCGAGCACGTTGCAGGTATGTGGCCAAGCAACTCATTGACCACCAAAGTGTTCCATTTTATCGAAAACATATGTTTATTACAACACTACTGCTTTGGAGAGTAGTGTAGGTTCAATAAAAAGGAAGCAGTACAACTCTGTCTAGAGAAACCCTGGAACTTGATGCCGCCTTGCTCCGCATATCGCCACGCAGGTTCAACACCTGAAATCCCCATTAAACGGGGTCAGAACCACTGATGGTCTGGTAAGTAGGCAAATACCTATCTATTCAACTCAAGTAAATGCATAGACCACTCAGGGTCGCAGTTCGTAATACGACGCTCAAGCCTCCATGACTTAGCGTATATCGCAAAAGCCTCATCAGGGCTATGAGTTGAACATCCACGCAAGTCGTCATGACTTCGCATAAGCCTCTTCAGGGCTGTGAGTTAGAATAACCTCTCAAGTCTCTACGACTTAGCCTTGACTTCCTTAGAGTCACGAATGGATGTCTAGCTCAAGCCTTTATGCTTGGCACATCCGTATCCTACGAATCTAAGGACAGCTCTCCGAGCTTCACTTAGCCGTACGGATATTAGTGGGGTTCTTTCCCAATCGGTCCAGTAGTATACCGATCATGACACCTTCACAAAGGTTATGCAGGACTGACTCAACAACGTCATCCACTCATACATTCAAAGTAGCGCTGTACCTAAGCTAATGCTTTGTTTCGATAATTGCACCTCCCCCTGGGCTTAGAGGACTCATATCTGGGCGACAACGCGACGATCTGGGGGTTGATTATTCTATGTATTTTAGATACCCCAGAGGCCTGTTGACCCCATCCCCCTAGTAGGACGGTACAGCATACCGGAAGAGATCCTTACTAGGTATCCGAATGCATTCTGCTACTGCAGTAGTTGGGTTCAATCCTTAGATATTTAAGGATAACCACGACCTCCATACCTCTGAGTGACGAAGGCCATCAATGAACTCTATCAGGTTCGGGTGAAATATATGTCACTCAAGGCTGCGCCATCACCGTCTTCCTCGGTGAGAAATTCTGAAAGGGGCCTGCCGGTCTTATAATTACTTGACGAGCATTGCATGCCTATAGGGCAGCCTTTGAGAAGTATGTACCCGACCCCAATCAACCACACGGTTTTCACCGTGGAACAAAGGTTTTATTCATATGCATGCTTAACTCTGCTCACGGCACTTCGGCCTTGACGAGCACTTCACCTCTTTCGGTGGAAACAACACACTCCGGCTCAGCGGCCCTTACGAGTCTGGTTGTCTGATAATTCTCAATGAGCATGCACATGACTCGATCTCTACGGATCGGCTACTCGGCGTATTTTTACGCAACGAGCTCAGGACCTCGTCAAGGCGCTACCACTACTTTGGCGCAACGGCTCTTACAAGTATGATGCCCTTGCAGGTGTCAGGGAGACGAGTCATTCTGACATCGTTCCAACAAAGGACATCATTGTGCCACTTAACGGGTTTTGGCAGCTCTTCTGCCAACCATTCTGTCAACACCTTCTCTGCTCTACCGGCAGTGGTGCGACGAACCTTTCTACATTGTAGAAGGCGTTCCATAACTGGGTAGCATATCTGCTACGTTCTTTCTGAGTCATTCTTAGCTCCTTTAGGAATTTTAGCAGCACTTCCTCTCTTTTATGGAGAAAGCGTGCGTTTCTTTTATCCATTTCAGCGGCATCTCCCCTCTTTGGTGGGAAATCGCTACGCTTAACTCGGGAAATGGATGCGCACCGTTGTGCGTACTTTGCATCCATCAAGGTTGCAGGAACCTTGGCCATAGCCAGGCCATACGAAATTGACTTTAGTCATTACGTAAAGAGCATTTTGCCAAAAACCGAAGCCTTTCCAATAGGGGCTTCATTCGTCAAGCAGAATCTTGAACGAGGAGCGGTCAAGGAATCGCATGGGCGATTTGGAGTTTGATCTCCATTTGAACGCTCATTTATGCGTTATATATGTAGTATAAGCAGAAGCCTGTGCTTTATACAGCGGCGGCGTAAAGAAATGCATATACTATTGTTCAGGGTGTGTAACTGAACGAAATATTCTACATATATAACAAAGCAGAAGCCTTGGCATCGTTCGACGCGACGGCGTAAGTAAAGACATTGCAGAAAGCAGGAGCCTTGGCATCGTTCGACGCGACGGCGTAAGTAAATGCATAATCGGAAGTGCAGTAATCGGAAGTACAGAAAGCAGGGAGCCTTGGCATCATACGACGCGACGGCAAAGGTAAATTACATAGCCTGTGCGATATAAGACGCGTCGGCAGAATCAGCAGATATACACCTAGATCCGCATCCAACGATAGTTACGAGGCGAGCGGGTGAACATCGAAGTGTCCTAAAGGGCTCAACCAAGAACTAAAGCGAGATACCATTTTGAAGAACGCATATACTGCGTGTTTGAACATAGATATATCCGACGATAGTTACGAGACGAGCGGGTGAACACCGAAGTGTCCAAAAAGGGCTCAATCAAGAACTAAAGCAAGATACTACTTCAGAAAGTATATTCTATATACAAACAGTCAAATACTTGAGAGAGATGGATCAACGAAGCGAACTTACTTCAAATCGTGGAAGAAACGGCTCCGGGTTGCTTCTTTGGCTTCGAGCCTTCCTTCGAGAGGTCAGACTAAGTCAGATGAAGCTGACTTAGTTGAGAAAGAGGTAGAGCAGGTCAAGCTACTCAACCTAAGTGGTTTGAACCTAACAGGGTTCAATCCAAGTCAACTGGGTTCAGCAGGTTCGAACTCAGCTCAAGTAGGCTAAGTCTGGGTTCAGAAACCCAAACTGGAATTAGGACTAAAAAGGACTTTGACTTTGACTTTAAACCCAACTAGGTTCAAGTCAAGTCAACTGGGTTTGGACCAGGTCAAGTGAGTTCAGACCCAGGTCAGGTGGGTTAGGACCAGGTCAGGCAGGCTCAGGCTAAGTCAGGCAGGCTCAGACCAGGTCAGGTGGGCTCAGGTGGGCTAGGCTAGGTAGGGGAGGTTTAGGAGAGAGAGAGAAGGCAAGAGAGAGAGGGGGGGTCAATTTTTATGAGAAGAGAGAGAGTGGGGAGGGCTATTTATAGCCCAAACCCACCTCCTCTTGGGTTTTTCCATGCCCAAACTACCCCCTTGGCTTCTTTTTAATTCCAAGAGGTTCCTTGGTGTGGGGCCCACTTGGATATTCCATGGGATATTTTTGTGGGTCCCACCAGATATTTTCTGAGGAATATTTCTGTGGGTCCCACCAATATTTCCGTGGGTCCCGCAAGAATTTCGGGTTTCCGGCGATTTTTTTCCGAAAAATTCTGAGTACGCCATTTTCTTCGTATTGACGTAACTAAGAAAGTTGGCTCGTACGAATCTATTGATTTCGTTTAGTTAGGAAGTTATGGCTTCCCGAGTGTTTGAGCATATATTCGCGATTCGACGAATATCCTAAGTATAACTGGCTCGCAGGAATTGATTCGTTTTGCATTCTGAGAAGAAATGCTATTTTTACCGGTAAATGCCTCATGAATTTTATTCAGATATTTTCTGAAAAATTGCGGGTCTTACATCATTACCCCCTTAAAGGAATTTCGTCCGCGAAATTCAGCTAAGAGTACAAGGTGAAGAGTTCAGGATATTTATCCCGCATATCCGATTCGGGCTCCCAAGTGCAATCATCGATTCCATGATGCTGCCACCTCACTTTAACAAGTGGAATGACCTTCGTTCTTAGCACTTGCTCCCGTCGATCCATGATCTCCACTGGCCTTTCTTCTACCGTCATATCTTCTCGGATGTCAATGTCTTCATGTTGAATAACGTGAGAAGGATCATGAACGTACTTTCTAAGCATTGATACGTGAAATACATCATGTATTTGCGCGTATTGTGGTGGCAATGCTACTCGGTAGGCAGTCTCTCCGATTCGGCTCAAAACTTCGAAGGGACCAACGAATCTAGGGCTGAGCTTCCCCTTCTTTCCAAAACGAAACACACTCTTGGTTGGAGAGACCTTGATAAAAACCTTATCTCCAACCGCAAAAGTGAGTTCCCTACGCCGCTGATCGGCGTAGCTCTTCTGTCGACTCTGAGCGGTCAGTAGCTTCTTTCTGATCATGTGGACCTGCTCAGTGTAATGCTGCAACACAATGGGCGAGTCCAAGGTTCGCTCACCCACTTCACCCCAATGGATTGGTGATCTACAGGGTCGTCCATACAAGGCTTCATACGGCGCCATCCCAATGCTAGCGTGGTGGCTATTATTATAAGCAAATTCAGCCAACGCTAGGTGGGAATCCCAATCACCTTTCCATTCTAGCATACAGGCTCTTAGCATATCTTCGAGAGTCTGTATGGTTCGTTCTGATTGCCCATCTGTTTGGGGATGGAATGCTGTACTGAACTTGAGTTTCGTCCCCAGGGCTTTCTGAAGCTGCTCCCAAAGGTGAGAGGTGAACTTCGGGTCACGATCGGATATGATCGAAATCGGCACTCCATGGAGTCTAACGATTTCCCGAATGTAGATCTCCGCCAATCGTTCAGTTGAGTATCGAGTGTTGATTGGCAGGAAGTGAGCAGACTTGGTGAGTCTGTCCACGATCACCCATATTGAATCGTGTTGTCTCTTGGACCGAGGCAATCCAACGATGAAATCCATTGTAATGCCTTCCCATTTCCATTCTGGAATCTCGATCCGTTGCATCTTTCCACCAGGGCGCTGATGTTCGATCTTAACTTGCTGACAGATCAAACACTTCGAGACAAACGTAGCCACATCACGCTTCATACCCTTCCACCAGTACTTTCTCTGTAAATCTCTGAACATCTTCGTACCTCCAGGGTGAATGGTGTACTTGCTATTATGAGCCTCCTGGAGTACTTCCTGTCTTAGCTCAGGGTTATTTGGAACCCAAATTCTTTCTTCCATCCATATTCCTCCATCTTCTTTCAAATGGAAGAAAGTGTTATCTTTTTCAGCACGAGCTTTCAATTCCAAGTACTGGGGATCCTTGAACTGTTCGGCTACGATGCGATCGAGGAACTCAATGTGGATCGTCAAACATGACATTTGGATTCTACCTGAATCAGCCAAAAATGGCTTCCACTTGACGAAATCCTCCATTAACTTCCATTGTCCGGTTAGGCTAGCCAGAGTGCCAACAGTCTTGCGACTAAGGGCATCTGCTACAACATTCGCCTTTCCAGGGTGATAGGAAAGCGTGAATTCATAGTCTTTGAGGAATTCCAGCCATCGCCGTTGCCGCATATTGAGTTCTTTTTGAGAAAAGAGGTATTTTAGGCTTTTATGGTCCGACATGACCTCAAATTTCTCTCCATACAGGTAGTGTCGCCAGATTTTAAGTGCGAACACTACCGCGGCAAGCTCCAAGTCGTGGGTTGGATAGTTTTTCTCATGGACCCTCAACTGTCGTGATGCATAGGCGATTACTTTGCCATGCTGCATCAACACACAACCCAGACCCGTTCCTGAGGCATCGGTATATGCCACGAAGCCTCCCTGACCAGAAGGTAAGGTAAGGACAGGGGCAGTGGTAAGCCTCTGTTTGAGAACCTCAAAGCACTCCTTACACTGGTCAGTCCATTCAAACTTGACTCCCTTTTTAAGTAATTTCGTCATCGGTACGGCGATTCGGGAGAAGTCTTGTATGAACTTCCGATAATATCCGGCAAGTCCAAGGAAGCTACGGACCTCAGTGATATTTTCTGGCTGCTTCCAGTCCATCACAGCTTCCACCTTCGCAGGATCTACTGCGATTCCATCTTTCGAGATCACATGACCAAGGAACATCACTTTATCTAGCCAGAATTCACATTTTGAAAACTTAGCATAGAGTTGGTTATCTTGAAGGATTTTCAAGACGATTTTCAAGTGCTCCACGTGTTGTTCCTTGTTCTCAGAATATACGAGAATGTCATCAATAAAGACGATGACAAAGCTATCTAAATATGGTCTGAATATCCGGTTCATTAGATCCATAAAGGCAGCAGGCGCATTAGTGAGTCCGAAGGGCATTACTACGAACTCATAATGGCCGTATCTCGTTCTGAAGGCAGTCTTGGGTATATCCTCTTCCTTTACTCTGAGCTGATGGTACCCAGACCTGAGGTCGATCTTGGAGAACACCCTCGCTGTTCTGAGTTGATCGAATAAGTCCTCAATCCGAGGCAACGGGTACTTATTTTTAACAGTTGCCTGGTTAAGCATCCGATAATCGATGCATAACCGAAGGGATCCATCCTTCTTCTTTACAAACAGTACCGGGGCTCCCCACGGTGACACACTAGGACGGATGAACCCTTGTTCCATCAGTTCTTCCAACTGACACTTCAACTCACTGAGTTCAGCTGGCGCCATTCGATACGGGGCTTTGGATATCGGCGTTGTTCCAGGTAAGGATTGAATTCCAAATTCAACCTCACGAAGTGGCGGAAGTCCTGGCAATTCCTCAGGAAACACATCGGTAAACTCCCGCACCACTTCCAAACTCTCAATGGTTTGGTCATTGGATTTTTCCACCGAGAGACTCAACAGGAAGGCCACACAACCCTTCCTAAGGTATTTTTGTACCTTAAGTGCGGATATGAGCCTTTTCTGTGGAACTGGTTTGGATAATCGGTACTCCATCTTAGGCAATCCGGGTCGAGATAGAATCACTCTGCCCTCGCGGCACAGAATCTTGGCATTATTCTGAGCCAACCAATTCATTCCTAGAATGACATCGTACTGTATCATATCGATCAGGATGGCGTCAGTAGGCAAGTGTTGCCCTGCTATCTCAATATCCAAATTTTTCACACACCGGATACATTTGGTGCGTGAACCTAACGGGTTATATACTTCGATCATTTTATCAATCGGTTGCACCGAAGCGTGGAGTTGTTCGGTGAAATCGTCAGAGATAAACGTATGAGTAGCACCACAATCAAACAAGACGTAAGCTGCATGTCCATTAACAGGTACGGTGCCTTCAATCAGGTCACCATTTTCGACTTGTTCAGTCGTTACAGCGTATACACGACCTGCAGCAGGCCTTTGTTCTACTCTAGGTGGGGGTCGTTGGACTTGTGTTCGTTGTGGTACTTGCTGAGAGGGTCCGGCAGATCCGGCATTCCTCCTCTGTTCATCAATAAGCTTCTTCCTGCATTGTCTTGCAATGTGGCCCACTTTGCCACAGTAGAAGCATCCACCTGTGTCACGTGGACATGGTCCTCTTGCATGATTAACATGGCATTTTGGGCAGTTTGGGTTGGACTGCAGGTTGTTTGGAGCCATGTTCTGCCTTGGCCTTACAACTTGTTGAGTATTGTTCCCACCTTGGAACCTTTTCTTCTGAAAGGGTTGTCGTGAACCCTGGCCACTTGGAAACATTCTCTTCTTGTTCCCACCATCAACTATGGGCCTTTTTGCTATGATCACTTTTGATCGCTCCCAATCCAATTGTATTTTTGAAGCTGCTGCCACAGCCGTTTGAAACGTTTGGGGCATGCTGGTGATAACCCGTGACCTTAGCCCTTCTCGCAGTCCATTGATGTACTTGTCGGCCCTTTCTTGGTCGGTCTCAAATAACCGGGAGCAGTACCGTTCAAGATTTTGAAATTTGGTGGTATAGTCAATCAGATTCATGCCACCCTGCTCCAATTCCAGAAACTCCATCTTCTTCTTGTTTCTGGAGTGTAATGGAAAGTAATTATCCATGAAAGCTTTCCGGAAGTCAGTCCAAGGAATGACTTCAACTTCCGAGAACTGGATAATCTTAGTGGTATCCCACCACTTCCGTGCGTTGTCTTTCAGCCTGTACGTGCCAAAGTTGGTCTTCTTTTCTTCTGGTACTCCCAGCACCAGGAAGGCACGTTCGGTCTCTTCGACCCAACTTTCTGCGAGCTCAGGATCGGCTCTGCCAATGAAAACTGGCGGGTCAAGCTTGAGGAACTTCTCATAAGTCACTCCTCCCAGGTGCTCGTTTCGTGGTGCGACTGGTTCTGGCCTCGTTTCACGGATGGCGGTAACCAGGTTGTTGAGTGTCTCCAACAGGAATCCTTGCGTATGGGACTCCTCGCTTGGTATGGTTCTCCTCGTCGTAGGAGCCATTTATCTATGCACACACAAGCACTTGTTTTTAGTTTCTCGATGTATAAGAGGAGGTAAAAGCTTTATTTACTTAATATACATCACATTTACACAAGCATCGCCTTAAACAAAACGTCATGCCGTACTGGCAGACCTTAGGCGTTGAGAAACTATATACATGAGTCTATTGACTCCAAAACATCACCAGTCTCCTTAAGACTTGGATTTCTTTGATGAAGACGAACTCCAAAAGGTCCATCTATTGCCACATGGCCTTGGTGCAGGCACTACTAGCTTTGGCTTGGGCGGCACTTCCGCACTAGCAAGCGAATACTGGGGATATATGAGAGACTCCAGTCCACTTTCCCAGTCAGCAAGATCAAGACTCTGAGAGTCTGGAATAATGATTGGTGAACAGAAAGAATCCCCTCTTTTGTTCCTGCCATTTAAGCTCGGCATATGTGGTGCCGGATGGTAGCTTGGCGAGTGATAGACCTCCGCAGGGAAGTTCAAATCAAAATCCCTCAGCCTTGGTAATTCATCAAAAGATGTTGGGGTATGGTTGCTCCCAACACTAGAGTGATGCGGTCCACTGACACGCGAAGTCTCATCCCTGAGACCCTTTGAAGCCCGCCGACCCATATCGGCGGTATATTTCCTTTGGCATTCGTTGGCGGAATGCCCATCTTCGCCACAATATTGGCAGTCTTGGACTTCATACGGGCATATCCACTCATCGTGCATGACCTTGCAGCGATAGCAATATCCACGCGAGTCATGAGTTGCCATCTATACAAAGATGCACCCAGATCAGAACAAAAGTAAAAAAAACATATACTTACAGTGCGATATCGGGACTATGACGGATCTTGAACCAGGTTTCTCAGACTCATGCTCTGATACCAATTCTGTAACGCCCCGGATTTCCAAAACAAAGCTAAGTTAAAATTTTCATGGATTTCTTTTTTTTTTTTCTTTGCAGCGGAACTTAGAAAAGCTTTTAGCAGCGGAATAAGACGATAATGAGTCGTCAGTTTTAGAAAACTCTGAGCACGTTGCAGGTATGTGGCCAAGCAACTCATTGACCACCAAAGTGTTCCATTTTATCGAAAACATATGTTTATTACAACACTACTGCTTTGGAGAGCAGTGTAGGTTCAATAAAAAGGAAGCAGTACAACTCTGTCTAGAGAAACCCTGGAACTTGATGCCGCCTTGCTCCGCATATCGCCACGCAGGTTCAACACCTGAAATCCCCATTAAACGGGGTCAGAACCACTGATGGTCTGGTAAGTAGGCAAATACCTATCTATTCAACTCAAGTAAATGCATAGACCACTCAGGGTCGCAGTTCGTAATACGACGCTCAAGCCTCCATGACTTAGCGTATATCGCAAAAGCCTCGTCAGGGCTATGAGTTGAACATCCACGCAAGTCGTCATGACTTCGCATAAGCCTCTTCAGGGCTGTGAGTTAGAATAACCTCTCAAGTCTCTACGACTTAGCCTTGACTTCCTTAGAGTCACGAATGGATGTCTAGCTCAAGCCTTTATGCTTGGCACATCCGTATCGTACGAATCTAAGGACAGCTCTCCGAGCTTCACTTAGCCGTACGGATATTAGTGGGGTTCTTTCCCAATCGGTCCAGTAGTATACCGATCATGACACCTTCACAAAGGTTATGCAGGACTGACTCAACAACGTCATCCACTCATACATTCAAAGTAGCGCTGTACCTAAGCTAATGCTTTGTTTCGATAATTGCACCTCCCCCTGGGCTTAGAGGACTCATATCTGGGCGACAACGCGACGATCTGGGGGTTGATTATTCTATGTATTTTAGATACCCCAGAGGCCTGTTGACCCCATCCCCCTAGTAGGACGGTACAGCATACCGGAAGAGATCCTTACTAGGTATCCGAATGCATTCTGCTACTGCAGTAGTTGGGTTCAATCCTTAGATATTTAAGGATAACCACGACCTCCATACCTCTGAGTGACGAAGGCCATCAATGAACTCTATCAGGTTCGGGTGAAATATATGTCACTCAAGGCTGCGCCATCACCGTCTTCCTCAGTGAGAAATTCTGAAAGGGGTCTGCCGGTCTTACAATTACTTGACGAGCATTGCATGCCTATAGGGCAGCCTTTGAGAAGTATGTACCCGACCCCAATCAACCACACGGTTTTCACCGTGGAACAAAGGTTTTATTCATATGCATGCTTAACTCTGCTCACGGCACTTCGGCCTTGACGAGCACTTCACCTCTTTCGGTGGAAACAACACACTCCGGCTCAGCGGCCCTTACGAGTCTGGTTGTCTGATAATTCTCAATGAGCATGCACATGACTCGATCTCTACGGATCGGCTACTCGGCGTATTTTTACGCAACGAGCTCAGGACCTCGTCAAGGCGCTACCACTACTTTGGCGCAACGGCTCTTACAAGTATGATGCCCTTGCAGGTGTCAGGGAGACGAGTCATTCTGACATCGTTCCAACAAAGGACATCATTGTGCCACTTAACGGGTTTTGGCAGCTCTTCTGCCAACCATTCTGTCAACACCTTCTCTGCTCTACCGGCAGTGGTGCGACGAACCTTTCTACATTGTAGAAGGCGTTCCATAACTGGGTAGCATATCTGCTACGTTCTTTCTGAGCCATTCTTAGCTCCTTTAGGAATTTTAGCAGCACTTCCTCTCTTTTATGGAGAAAGCGTGCGTTTCTTTTATCCATTTCAGCGGCATCTCCCCTCTTTGGTGGGAAATCGCTACGCTTAACTCGGGAAATGGATGTGCACCGTTGTGCGTACTTTGCATCCATCAAGGTTGCAGGAACCTTGGCCATAGCCAGGCCATACGAAATTGACTTTAGTCATTACGTAAAGAGCATTTTGCCAAAAACCGAAGCCTTTCCAATAGGGGCTTCATTCGTCAAGCAGAATCTTGAACGAGGAGCGGTCAAGGAATCGCATGGGCGATTTGGAGTTTGATCTCCATTTGAACGCTCATTTATGCGCTATATATGTAGTATAAGCAGAAGCCTGTGCTTTATACAGCGGCGGCGTAAAGAAATGCATATACTATTGTTCAGGGTGTGTAACTGAACGAAATATTCTACATATATAACAAAGCAGAAGCCTTGGCATCGTTCGACGCGACGGCGTAAGTAAAGACATTGCAGAAAGCAGGAGCCTTGGCATCGTTCGACGCGACGGCGTAAGTAAATGCATAATCGGAAGTGCAGTAATCGGAAGTACAGAAATCAGGGAGCCTTGGCATCATACGACGCGACGGCAAAGGTAAATTACATAGCCTGTGCGATATAAGACGCGTCGGCAGAATCAGCAGATATACACCTAGATCCGCATCCAACGATAGTTACGAGGCGAGCGGGTGAACATCGAAGTGTCCTAAAGGGCTCAACCAAGAACTAAAGCGAGATACCATTTTGAAGAACGCATATACTGCGTGTTTGAACATAGATATATCCGACGATAGTTACGAGACGAGCGGGTCAACACCGAAGTGTCCAAAAAGGGCTCAATCAAGAACTAAAGCAAGATACTACTTCAGAAAGTATATTCTATATACAAACAGTCAAATACTTGAGAGAGATGGATCAACGAAGCGAACTTACTTCAAATCGTGGAAGAAACGGCTCCGGGTTGCTTCTTTGGCTTCGAGCCTTCCTTCGAGAGGTCAGACTAAGTCAGATGAAGCTGACTTAGTTGAGAAAGAGGTAGAGCAGGTCAAGCTACTCAACCTAAGTGGTTTGAACCTAACAGGGTTCAATCCAAGTCAACTGGGTTCAGCAGGTTCGAACTCAGCTCAAGTAGGCTAAGTCTGGGTTCAGAAACCCAAACTGGAATTAGGACTAAAAAGGACTTTGACTTTGACTTTAAACCCAACTAGGTTCAAGTCAAGTCAACTGGGTTTGGACCAGGTCAAGTGGGTTCAGACCCAGGTCAGGTGGGTTAGGACCAGGTCAGGCAGGCTCAGGCTAAGTCAGGCAGGCTCAGACCAGGTCAGGTGGGCTCAGGTGGGCTAGGCTAGGTAGGGGAGGTTTAGGAGAGAGAGAGAAGGCAAGAGAGAGAGGGGGGGTCGATTTTTATGAGAAGAGAGAGAGTGGGGAGGGCTATTTATAGCCCAAACCCACCTCCTCTTGGGTTTTTCCATGCCCAAACTACCCCCTTGGCTTCTTTTTAATTCCAAGAGGTTCCTTGGTGTGGGGCCCACTTGGATATTCCATGGGATATTTTTGTGGGTCCCACCAGATATTTTCTGAGGAATATTTCTGTGGGTCCCACCAATATTTCCGTGGGTCCCGCAAGAATTTCGGGTTTCCGGCGATTTTTTTCTGAAAAATTCTGAGTACGCCATTTTCTTCGTATTGACGTAACTAAGAAAGTTGGCTCGTACGAATCTATTGATTTTGTTTAGTTAGGAAGTTATGGCTTCCCGAGTGTTTGAGCATATATTCGCGATTCGACGAATATCCTAAGTATAACTGGCTCGCAGGAATTGATTCGTTTTGCATTCTGAGAAGAAATGCTATTTTTACCGGTAAATGCCTCATGAATTTTATTCAGATATTTTCTGAAAAATTGCGGGTCTTACACGTGGGCCATAGCCAGGCCATACGTAATTGACTTAGTCTTTACGTAAAACGCATTTTGCCAAAAAGCGAAGCCTTTCCAATAGGGGCTTCATTCGTCAAGCAGAATCTTGAACGAGGAGCAGTAAGGGAATCGCATTGGCGATTTGGAGTTGGTCCCCATTTGAATGCTCATTTACGCGTCATATATTTAGTATAAGCAAAAGCCTGTGTTTTATACAGCGGCGGCGTAAGGAAATGCATATACTATTGTTCAGGGTGTGTAACTGAACGAAATATTCTACATATATATTTACAGAAAGCAGGAGCCTTGGTGTCATTCTACACGACGGCGTAAGTAAATGCATAATCAGAAGTGCAGTAATCGGAAATTGCAGAAAGCATGAGCCTTGGCATCATACGACGCGACGACAAAGGTAAATTACATAGCCTGTGCGATATACGACGCGTCGGCAGAATCAGCAGATATACACCTAGATCCTCATCCAACGATAGTTACGAGGCGAGCGGGTGAACACCGAAGTGTTCTAAAGGGCTCAACCAAGAACTAAGGCGAGATACCATTTTAAAAACGCATATACTGCGTATTAAACATATATATCTGACGATAGTTACGAGGCGAGCAGGTGAACACCGAAGTGTCCAAAAAGGGCTCAACCAAGAACTAAAGCAAGATACAAACTCAGAAAGTATATGTTATATACAAATAATCAAATACTTGAGAGAGATGGATCAACGAAGCAAACTTACTTCGATTTGAGTAAGAAACGACTTCGGAATGCTTCGATGCTTCGAACGAGGCTCGACTTCGAAAAGGATCAACTCCGGACTTCGGACGAAAAAAAACTTGGACTTTGACTTTGAACCAAACCAGGTTCAAGTCAAGTCAACTGGGTTTGAGCTAGGTCAAGTGGGTTCAGACCTGGGTCAGGTGGGTTAGGACCAGGTCAGGCAGGCTAAGACCAGATCAGGCAGGCTCAGACCAGGTCAGGTGGGCTTAGGTGGGCTAGGCTAGGTAGGGGAGGTTCTAGAGAGAGAAAGAGGAGGAGAGAGAGAGGGATTGGTGATTTTCTAAATTAGGGGGGTCCTCTATTTATAGGGGAGGTTGCTTAGGGGCTAAGCAACCCCATTTACCCAAATGCCTCTGGCTTTTCTGAGAATTTCTTTCATGGAAGGTGATGGAACATGTTGGAAGGCTCTGGAAGGTCCTGGAAGGTGCTGGAACATTCTAGAATATTCTAGAATATTCTAGATTTTTTTCTGAGAAATATTTCTGTGGGTTCTACCAATATTTCAGTGGGTCATGCAAAAATTTTGGGTTTTCGGTGATTTTTTTTCGAAAAATTCTGAGTACGCCATTCTCCTCATATTGACGTAACTAAGAAAGTTGGCTCGAGAAAATCTTTTGATTTCGTTCAGGTAAGAAGTTATAGCTTCCAGATTGTTTGAGCATATATTCGCGAATTGACGAATATCCTAAGTATAACTGGCTTGCAAGAATTGATTCGTTTCGCATTTTGAGAAAAAATGCTATTTTTACCGGTAAATGTCATGAATTTTATTGAGATATTTTCTGAAAAATTGCGGGTCTTACAGACTATATCTGATTTCATCAATTATATTAAAAGCAATGCACCAAGCAAGACTATAAGCATCGGCAGCCCGTATTTCATGGTATATTGGTTGTATTTTATGTTGCTTTTGGTTATTGATTTAGTCAAGTTGATTCGTATGTTAACATTGATGTTAACAATGTCTCGGTTTGCAGACTATCTTACGCAGTTTGCCATACTCCAGTGGATTTAAAGACGGCCTACCTTATTGGGTTAACGGTAATCATTGCAGAGACCTTTTGTCAAGTGAAAAAGTAAGTAAACAAACCTAGAGTGCAAGGTTACAGCATAACAATGCTAACATCATTTTTACTATCCATTTGCAGATATTGATTCCTACACTCTGGCAATCTGAAAAGGATTGGGTCTTATACGTGATGGATTTACACGAAAAACAACTATGGTGTTACAATTCGTTGGAAGTTGACAGTGGTTTACGGCTTGACATTTCTCATCTCGTAAGATTCCACCTATATGAGTATCGATGTCGTCTACTGGGGTCATGAATTTACTTTCGGCCGCATTATTCTCAGATCAGTTTCGTCAAAGCCATTTTGGGAGTCGACGTTAGCGAGTGGATCTATCGCACGGCATACCATGCCCCTTTACAAAATAATGGCGTTGATTGTGTCGTATTTGTAATGAAGTATATTGAAGCGATATACAATGGTGCAGAACCCTGTTTCAACAATGTGTGTCATTTCTTGGCCTCTGTTATTGGGGATTAAATGCATGTCTATTGGTTTCACATTATAATTTGTTTTTTCGGGTTGATATACCTAGATTCCGCGAAGAACTCTGCAAAAAATTGATGTCCTTTCTAATTGCGGAGGAAAAACTAACTGAGCCGCCACGAGGATCTAAAAGGCAACGACCAACGGTGCCCACCACGTAAGAGTAATTTCATGTTTGTCTATTTCAAGTAGATTTTAGAGATGGTACAACCAACTTGTGTGTAAGCTATAATATGTCGACCGAATATTAGAAGTCGTTGTTGAGTGCATGAATCGCAATCCTTTTTTGCGGTTTGCATTTAAAGTGTCTCAGCAAAAGAGCGATTACTGATCAGCAAACAAATCTTACCGCTATTGACCTTTATCATGGGCGCATATCTTACAACAAAATGTATATGTTCGCCCAAAAAATAATAATACTCAACAGCGATAAGGAACGGTTGTTGTTCTAAAATCACAATATTCTTCGTCGTCATTTAATGGAAATCGCAAGGAAAACATAGGATTAATACGTTAAGCAGACGCAAATAATGAAAGCTTGTAATTGATAAAAGATGTGCGCCCAACCCGCATGATTGACAGTCGCAAAATTAGATTGTGATGTATGCATTGAACAAAGCCTTCTAATGTTCGAAATGATAATAGTCAACATCGTTATAAAATGTTTGATGTTTAAACATCGCTTTATTGCTGATACGCATAGAATGAAAATCGCAGAAGAGATTCGAGATGAATGCGGTGAACAAGAGCCATTAATGTCGCTTTCATAATTAGAAATAGTACACAGCGATAAGACAGGTTTGCTGTTGAGAAATGGTGGTCTAACGTCAGCTTCACTGCTACTACCATGAAATCTTGTGTAAGAATTTGAATTTTTTTTAAATTTTAAACGACGTTTTCTTTAATTATGATATTGCAGACATATGAAAAAAGTCTACACGGATACTTCAACTGTTTTGAAGCCGCCTATACACTCGATTCAAGAACAAGTCATTTTTGTAGGAATTGTCAGTTTGTCGGTTCCTTATTCGCGAAGCAAAGTGGAACACATCCTTAACCTGTGTGATGTGTCATTCAAATATTAATGAAATCTCCTATCACCCTCCGTCAGTTTTCAAATAAATACGACAGTTTTAATAAACAAAGAGCAAATTTCAAATAAAATACACTCCGCATTAATGAAATTGAACAATGTCATGTCAGAGAGCTATTCTCAAAACTAATCAATGTGATTGGACCTAGTAGTTTAAATCACGGTAGCACGTAGCGCGTGGGTTTGATTGTAGAAATATTTTTTGGTCTTATATAAATCCACAACTTTGTCCACACGCGTCCCAACAAATCGCCTTAGGTGTACATTACAGACTTACACCTCGACATTGGGTCGTTCTGAGTCACTCTCATCTAGCCATGCACTACATTCGTTCACGATGGGGCATATATATTACGATTTTCATTCTCGTAAGTTCAGCAATACAGCGATTTTTTAGAACAAACCTTTCTTATCGATAAATACTTCGTCATTTGTTCAAAGTAAACATTACGTGCCTTTGTGGACCACAAATTGTGGAAATCTATTTTCGCGCTTTTCGTTCACGTAATGCGAGTTATACAACGATTTCGGAACAACAACAAAATATCTTTCGCTGTACAATATTTTTAATTACTGAAGAGCATCATTACTAGCATTGGTTAAGCGCATACAACACAAAACTATTTCTCGATACGATTTAGTTTTCGTAGATGAAGCAGTACAACGATTTACAAGCGTGTTTTGTAATGTTCAAATTATATTTCAACGGAGACAGATTTACAAAATTTGTAGTCTTACAAAATTTGCCTACCAGAAGTCCTTCTCCTACATATCTCCAGTCTGTCTGTCTCTCTCTCTGTCTCTATCTCTTCGATTATGTTGATACCAGAAACGAGACGATTCAGATTCTGGTGAGATGAACCCCCATCACCGATACGACCGCTCCTCTGAAACCTCCTCCTCGCGAGGGAGAGGAAGATGATGCGGTGGAGCTCCTGCTGACCACCCTCAGCGCACCGATCGCGTCCCTCGCCACCACTGACGATCGCAAATTAAATGCCCGCGACTGCACCACCGGCAGCTCCACGTCAGCCAACTCCACATCCGCCGACCACTCCTCACCATGATGCGACTGCACCGTCGGAGTTGGGCGAGAACGGTGATGGCGGAGCTCGTTAGGTTGTACAGACAGAGCGATCGATAGGTTTCACATTACATATTTTGTTTGTCGTTCTTTTTAAACTCAATCAAATTTTCGCATATTTCCTCGCGTAATTCTGGTATATCTTCCTGCAACAAAATATGTAATGTGAAACCAATATATAACAGGAATCCCCAATAACAGCGGATACAAAGCTCATACAGCGTCGAAAAAAGGTTCTTCTCTTTTGTATATTGCTTCAATATGCTTCATTACGAATATGCCACAATCGACCCCATTACTTTATACAGGAGCATCGTCAGCACAGAGCAACATCCACTCGGCAATGTCGACACCCACAAGGTCGTTTAGGAATCCCGCCTATGATAAAGGGAAAATATTATACAGTCTGGTCCACCTCAAATAGCTACGATTCACCTATGGGCAGAAGCTTATCAAATGCATAGTGTCACGTTCTACACCACTGTGGCAGTCCAATGAGTTGTAGCACCATAGTTGTTTTTCTAGAAAATTCATCTCGTATTAGACCCAATGTTCGGAATTTTGCCAGAGTGTAGAAAGTAAAATCTGTGAATCGATACAATAATGTATAATTCCATAGACATAACGTGATGTGGATGTAACGACTAAACCTTGGAGAAGAGGTTTGCTCACTTACCTTTTCAAAATTCGAAAAGTCTACGCACTCATCATCGTTGTTCCAACAAGGTAGTGCATCTAGGAATCCACCGGTGTATGGCTTTCGCCGGACGTACATCTATTGCACGAAATAGTAAGGTTTAACCACCAAAAAAAGTAAGTCATAAAAGCAAATAAAACAATGGCAGACCAGACATACCATGAAATAAGGGGTTATGATGTGTATTGTATTGCTTGTTGCGTTGCTTTGAATATAACTGACAAAATCACATATTCTCTGGTTGCAAAAATTTATGAACTTCAAAACATACAAACCGATGACCTAGAAAATGATAGTGGTTACATACGTACAAAATTACTGATAGTGTTTCCGTCTACAAATTCATCTTGCATCTGCTCGATGTCATCTACGAACTCGTTAGGGTGTTGCCGCCCACCCTTGTTTGTGGATGTTGCACTGAGTGCACCATGAGCGTAGTATTCAGAATTCGACATTGAAATTATTTTCTACAGTAAACAACACAAGTCAAAATACGACATGAAAAGGCAAATGTTGACTAAACCGGTCAGAAGGTTCAAAAAGTATACGTCTTAAGCGCTAGTGCTGGTACTATGGAAGTGGTTGTATTCTTTTTCGGCGTCGTGCCTGGTCGTATTGCCCCCATCGTGCTCTCCTTTGGCACCATGCCTGGTCGTATTGCTCCCATCGTGCTCTCCTTTGGCGTCATGTCTGGTCATACTACTCCCATCGTCCTCTTCTTCGGCGCCATGCCTGGTCGTATTGCTTTCATCGTCCTCTTCTTCGGCGCCATCCCTGGACAAAGATATCGATGCCACCTTTGCAACGCAGATACAGAATTGATGTCGTTAGTCAAATATAAAGGAAACATCCTTTAACATGCCATCTTTTTTCGAAAACCGCTCGCAAATTAAATGATTGCGTTTTAAATAATTAAAAATACGTCTTTTTACATGTCGCCCTTTTCGATAAACGTCCGCAAATTAAATGATTGTGTTTTAAATAATTAAAAATATGTCTTTTCCCATGCCACCCTTTTTTAAAAACAACCCACAAATTAAATGATTGTGTTTTAAATAATTAAAAAATCGTCGTTTCGAATACCGCCCTTTTTCGAAAACAACCCGCAAATTAAATGATTGCATTTTAAATAATTAAAAAATCGTCGTTTCGACTTCATATTATAACAATAGTTTAGTGGGAGATTGACCCGACCCGAACAAACCCATTTTCCAGGTATGAATAATCTTTGACGATTATTGAATTGATTATCAAATATGGATACATTGATATATTCATGCCACATATCCTAGCCCTTATCGGTTTTTTAACAACAAACGTTCATTATCGCTTTATACTATTATCATTTAACACCGCAAATCGATGTTGACTTACAACATTTATAAAGGGACAAGCCATTGCCGTTTGCGTTGTTGACCTCATGAATTGCAATCCTATTTTGCGGTTTGCATTGAAGGTGTCCCTGCAAATGAGCGATTTCTGATAGGAAACCATATCGTACCAATTTTGGCTGGCCGACATCTTATTGCGCGATTGCAATTTCTGAGCATCAAACTTTTTTTATCTCTATTGACTGTTATCATTTACGACGTCAGAACTCGTTCGATTATTGTTCACGACATATATCGCAAATCCTAATTATGATTTTCTATCGAGGTGGAGACAAATACAGCGATTGCTGAGCAGAAATGCTCTATCATAACGATGGCGACCTTAATCATTTCCTAACGTCGATTACGAGACCATGTTGACTGCATAAATCGCATGTTTTCTGCGATTTTCATTAAAAAATGACAAGTTGTATTGCGATTTGTGAACAATATTACTCGTGCCAATCAGACATCTATTGTGACTGTCATTCAAAAACGATGAGTTAGACTGCGACTTATATTGTAATTTTCAGTCAATCAAGGAGGTTAGGCAATGCCACGATTTCTGAACAACAGACATCTATTTTCGATTAAAGTTTATTTATTTACGAGATCCACAGACGAAACGTGTCTGTTAGATATAATAATAAAGAATTAAACAATAAAAGAATGTCACGTTACGACAATTAATTATACAATTACAACAAATACCTATCGTGATAAAAAAGAATACCCATGGTTTATTCCGTGACACTTGACGAATCAGATGAAATATCATAGACTTGTCTCTCTCTTTTTATTGGTGGACTGTCTATCCTGGGTGGCCTCTTGGTTGCGTCCATCTTACTAAAAAAACTGGTCATCATCTCTACCACTGAGTTCAATTGTATCCCCATATTGCTTATTTCTGTCCTTAATTTCTTATTCTCCCTCTCCATAAGTTTGAACCTTGCGGCAGAGACAATGTTCTCTTTTGTAGCAAGTGTTCGCTCTTCATCGCGCTTTGTTACTGAGGGAATCGTTGTTGTAACCAGAGAGAGACGGCGTTTTGGTTGTAGAGGCTGGGCTGCAACATGAGAGGGGGCAGTTGGGAGGCATGGGTTCACAATTTTCTCAATCTTCAAATTTCACTGCATTAGTTCCCAATACCTTTCGAAATAGAAGGGATCAAATTGTCCTTCTTTATAATCATATGATATGGCACGGACACCACCTGAGTTCCAAATTAATAATTTGTCCCTGTAGCGATCGTGCCAATTCACGTTCCTGCCCCCACCACTGTTCATCTTCCTTCTCACTTCCAAAGGCTTAGTTAGGATAGACTGCCCCAAGCCAGATTGTAGGAGAACTCGACTACCATGCTGCAACTCGACTTCATAATTGCAAAACAACCACAAATCGCGGTCAGACAATCTAGCAATCTCTGCAACAACGTCTTGGTCATCGTCCTCTCCATCTTCATAAGGTCTCCACAAAACCTGTACATTGGTAATTCTTTTTAATAACGAGTGACAAATATATTACAATTTACTTAAGCATGATATGGCGACAACGATATGTATTACGGAAGACAATCTTGCAGCGATGATTACTTAAGAATGCTAAACATTACAACGATTTATAATACTCAATGATAAATACTGACACGATTGTAAATAATTTTAGAATGTTTACCTCATTTAGTTGCAGCCCATCTAAAATAGACTTAGCATTATGAACTGTGACGTTTATTCTAGCCCAACGACCGATCTTTGGAAAACCACAAATCGCAGGGCCACAATGTGGACGCAATGGGATAATATGTTCTCACGCCCAAGCCTAACAAAAATAATATTATTAGTAACACTACAACCTTCAATGAGATTAGTCTACAATTACTAAGTATGTAATCAACAAATACCTGAACAAATGGCCAAAATCCCCCAACTATTTTCGTACCATTACTCGCACGACAGAGTTGACTGTACATGTGTGCGAGCATAGCGGCACCCCAAGCATAGTTGTTGACTTCGTCTAAGTCTGCCAGGTACTGCAGCCACATGGAACTTATTCTCGAACCAGAACAATCAAAAAATAATGTAAGACCAAAAAAATAAAGCAGGAAGCCGCGCAACTCTTGTTCAGTTGTTTCAGATGCACAAGTAGCGGAGCGGCCTTTTCATTTATTACGAAAAAATTAGACTTTCATTGATGTGGACTTGATTCCACCAGAAATACATTGACTTCATTCGTCCATCGACATTCCTAAAAGGGTCGTGCATTTTTTCATTGCATTATAGTTTGAATGTCGTAATAGGACAACACTGCCATTGCACTTAAGGCCAGTGATCCTCGCCACATCTTCTAGAGTCATGGTGATCTCAAAAGAATCAAACTGGAATGTGTTTGTCTTATCATTCCACTTATTTACTAGGTGGGTCACAGTATTCCAACAAGTTTCAAAATATTGCTGGTCCAAAAGGCCACCGAAGTGCATATTTCGTAATCGGTTCTTCTGATATGCACTCAGCTGACCATACCACGATAGAACTATAGGTCATTGACACCGACCTCTGAGCTTTTTACCTGGTGCTCAACTTCTCCTGTGACCTCCCTGTAACACAAAATAACATATTATTCCTACCAATTGTAAATTAAATAATATTCTACTAATCGTTATGCTGAATATTGGTTGCACACAAACTATCACAGTAATCGCTATACATATTAATACCTAACACAGTAATCGCTAAACATATTATTAAATCTTCACAGACAGGACAAACTTATTTACCTTGGTCGCTCTTTTCTCCTGTTCTCCCTCCAACCTAGGCCTTTCAGGTTGGTCCACTGCCTTTCCCTTTCATTCTCTTCCGGCATCAACCTCTTCTTCCTTTCTTTCTCTTTCTTTTTCATGTCCTCCTTCTCCTTCCTTTCTCTCTCCTTCTTTTTCTCATCCTCCTTCTCCTTCCTTTCTCTCTCCTTTTTCTCATCCTTTTCCTTCCTTTCTCTCTCCTTTTTCTCCTCCTCCTTCTCCTTTCTTTCTCTCTCCTTTTTCTCATCCTCCTTCTCCTTTCTTTCTCTCTCCTTCTTTTTCTCCTCCTCCTTCTCCTTCCTTTCTCTCTCCTTTTTCTCATCCTTCTCCTTCCGTCGTCTTTCTTTATCTTCCAAATATTGTTTCTTTCTTTCCTGCTTCTTCCTTTCTCTTTCCTTTTCTTCCTCCTCCTCCTTCTCCTTCTGTCGCCTTTCTTTCTCTTCCAAGTCTTGTTTCCTTCTTTCCTGCACTTCATTCTCTTGCTTCTTCCTTTCTCTTTCCTTTTCTTCCTCCTCCTTCTCTTTCTGCCGCCTTTCTTTCTCTTCCAAGTCTTGTTTCCTTCTTTCCTTCTTTCCTGCACTTTCTCCTCCTGCTTCTTCCTTTCTCTTTCCTTTTGTTCCTCCTCCTCCTTCTCCTACTGTTGCCTTTCCTTCTTTTTCTCATCCTCCTTCTCCTGCCTTTGCATTTCCTTACTTTTCTCAAACTCCTTCTCCCTCCTTCGCCTTTCCTTTTCTTCTTCATCCTGAGGCTTATTGTGTTCCTTCTCTTCCTCCTCCTTATTCATTTGCCTTTGCCTCCCCTCTGCCTCCTTCAGTAGCTTTGCCTTGTTGTTACGATCGCACCATTTACCGACGACGTTCGCTACGGAATCTAGTCCGTCGCTAAATAGCGACGGATGTGGCGACAGAATATCATCCGTCGCTATTTTCGTAAATTTGATTTTACGTTGGCTTAGCGACGAAATTAATCCGTCGCTAAGTCGTCGCTAACTTTCGAATAACCCTAATCCCAGACAACTTTTCCTTTTCTTCTTTCGCTGCTCCCGCCGTTCGCCGTTCGTCGCTCCCGCTCTTGCCGTTCGCCGGTCCCACCGTCCGCCGGTCCCACCGTTCGCCGCCCAAAGAAAGGTAAAGGATGCCCCCATGCCGTTTCCGGCAGGGGGTTAACCCCCTGCCGAAAAACGTAGGGGATTAACCCCCTACGTCCCCTGCCGTTTCCGGCAGGGGGTTAACCCCCTTCCGGAAAACGGAGGGGGTTAACCCCTGCGTTTTCCAACAGGGGGTTAACCCCCACGTTTTCTGGCAGGGGGTTAACCCCCGCATTTTCCGACAGGGGGTCGACCCCGGTAGGGGGGTAACCACCTGCCGTAACAGGCTGGGGGTCGACCCGCTGCCCGAACAGGGGGTCAGTTAACTCCCTACATTCCGTAAGGGGGTTAACCCCCTATGTTCCGTAAGGGGGTCGACCCCCTGCCGGAACAGCAGGGGAGTCGACCCCTTGCCAGAACAGTTTTTTTTCGTGGTGACTTCATTTTAAAACAGTGTTTTTTTGTGCAGATTTTTCAACAGAACTCGCTTGTGCCCCGCCACCCGTGGTAAGTAAGTGACAAAAACAATGCAAATCGGGTAAATACCCGTGGTGAGTAAGTGATGTAAGCGCATCACATGTTATTTAATTTATTGAATGTAACAGTTTATTGTTCACACACTCACTTAGTTGTTGATATCTAGGACTGCTTTGTTGGAGTTCGGAGATCATGCTGAGCATGATTTTAATATATGAATATGGAAGTGTTCTTATTTTTGGAGTACGGAGTCCATGCTAGGCATGGTAGTAGTTAGTGGGATATTGAAGTGTGTTTCATGCAGGTACATGTTTGACATTTGTTTGATATGAATTATTTCGATGTATTGCAATGTTTGATGTGATTGTATCCATGCTTGCATGTAGTTACTTTCAATTTGATTATGTCTTCCATGTGAAATTGTATACTGAAAGCATGCTTCAAATGAATGTATCATGTCATGAATAGTTTGCACATAAAAGTATTAAGTTATCAATGCATGCATCATAATTCTTGTGATTGTATGACATCATATATTGCATGTTAAATTTGATATTTTCTTCATCATAGCATTCTGATGGTTCTCTTTTAACTGGTTAGGATACTATTCATAACATCATACGACAAAATGACTGCAAACCATGAATGGATGTACCGTAGGATAGTGGACAATGAGTTATCGCATGAATATATGGATGGTGTTGACAGTTTTATTGAATTTGCAACGGCAAGTGTCAGTACAGTAGATCCCAAAGGTCGGATTAGGTGTCCCTGCAAGATTTGTAAGAATAATCGATTTGTAGAACCTCATGGCGTTAGACATCACCTATACAGGAAGGGTTTTGTGAGTGATTATCAGAACTGGACATTTTATGGAGAAGAATTTAGAAACGATTTTGATGCACGAGTGAATGTGGTGCACGATAATCCATATACGGATTTGATATGTGATGCCGCAGGAACAGAACTGGGTTCTGCTATGAGTTCTAGTGATGTAAGAACTGCCGTAGATGAAGAATCACCAAACGATGCAGCTAGTAGATTTTATGATTTACTTAGAGATGCTGATGAGACACTTTGGAACGGTTGTGAGAGTCATACTATCTTGTCTGCAGTTCTTCAACTAATGAATTTGAAGTCCGAGTATAATTTGAGTCAATCATGTTTTGACCGTTTGTGCATGATTGTGAAGAGTATGTTGCCCAAATATGAGAAATTGCCATAAAATTTCTATCGTGCGAAAGTTATGGTTAACGCTCTAGGTATGGGTTACAAAAAGATTGATGCTTGTCCAAATCACTGCATGTTGTATTTCAAAGAGCAGGAAAACAACATATCATGCCCGTCATGTGGGCATCCTCGGTTCAAGACAAAGACAAGAGGCAATGGTAGCACAAGATCAAATGAAGTTTCATACAAGTCGCTCCGCTACTTTCCTATCACTCATAGATTGCAGCGATTGTATATGTCTTCAAGGACAGCTAAACACATGAGATGGCATGCAAATAAAGTTTGACACGATGAAAACAAGATCACGCATCCTGTTGACGCTGAAGCTTGGAAGCACTTTGATCGTACTCATCAGAACTTCACAATAGAAGTGCAAAATGTTAGACTCGGTGTATGTACAGATGGATTTAATCCATTTGGGGGTAGATCAACTTCATACTCATGTTGGCCAGTATTTGTAACTCCATACAACCTTCCACCAAGCTTGTGTATGAAACGTCCAAATCTTTTCTTGTCTCTGTTGATCCCTGGTCCGACCTCACCTGGCCAAAATCTTGATGTATATTTAAGGTCATTGATTGATGAACTAAAAGTATTGTGGGATGACGGTGTTACCACGTGTGATGCCCACAAAAAACAAAATTTCAACATGAAGGCCACTGTTCTATGGACAATTAGTGACTTTCTGCATATGGTATGCTATCTGGTTGGAGCACACATGGGAAGTTGGCTTGTTCGTACTGCATGGAGAATTTTAAAGCTTTTAGATTGAGGCATGGAAGGAAGCCTTGCTAGTTTGAGTGCCATCGTCAATTTCTACTCAGCGATCATCCGTTCCGACGATAAAAGAATGCGTTTAAAGCAGGCACAACTGAAACAGAAGGTCCATCCTCAAGATTGTCTGGCATAGAGATTCTAAGAAGATTGCGATACTTTCCAGATGTATTAACAGATGCCCGCAGTCCTACACCCTTCTGTGGATTTGGGAAGGATCACAATTGGACGAAGAAATCTATTTTTTGGGAACTACCATATTGGCCGACCCTATTGATACGACATAATTTGGATGTGATGCATGTAGAGAAAAATGTGTTTGATAATGTGTTCAATACAGTAATGAATATTAAAGGAAAAATGAAGGATAATCTGAAGGCCCGTATGGATTTAAAATTAATATGTAAAAGACCAGAATTGGAACTCAAAGAGTATAATGACAAAGTACTGAAACCAAAGGCAAAGTACGTGCTCGGACCTGATCAAATAAAACTTGTATGTCAATGGTTGAGACAACTGAGATTTTCAGATGGATATGTCTCTAACATTGCTCGGGCTGTGAAGATTGACGATGGACAGTTATATGGGTTGAAGAGCCATGATTGTCATATCTTTATGCAATGATTGATACCCCTAGCATTCCATGATATGTTAGACAAACCTATATGGGGGTATTGTCTGAGTTGAGTGGATTTTTCAGAACATTGTGCGCATCGGAGGTCGTAGTATCAGATGTAAAGAATCTCGAGGACTCTGTCATCACCACTGTTTGTCTGCTAGAAAAGATATTTCCGCCAGCATTTTTCGATGTTATGGAACATTTAATCATACATCTGCCATATGAACTAAGGATTGGTGGCCCTGTGCAATATCGATGGATGTACCCATTTGAAAGGTATATGGTTTTTTATATTTGTCTCTTTAATGACAGATATTTAAAATTTGAAATGTATATTCTTGTCAGATGCATGTTCGACCTAAAAAAAAGGTTCGTAATAAAGCAAGAGTAGAAGGCTCTATTTGTGAGGACACTTTAGAAGAGATTTCAAATTTCTCATCTATGTACTTCGAACCTTATATTCCAACACGTTACACATGCCCGCCCCGTAACGATGATGGAGAACAAGTAACTGTAGCTGACAAGCTGTCGATATTTAAACCACTTGGGTATGCATTTGGTAGTTGCCAATCAAGGCTACTGACAGATCGAGAGCAAGATGCAGCACACATCTATATTCTTTTTAATTGCTCAGCGATCGACCCATACATCGAGTAAGTATATGTATATGCAACTCAATTATAAATCCTTTTATGTTCTATATGTGGATACATGGCTCGGTAATATAAGTATTTGTGGTTTGCAGACGATTTGATCTGGAGTTGCAAAGCGAAGTTTCACATCTCACTGATGCAGAAGTACAAAAAGAACGTGAAACTAAGTTTGTGGAGTGGTTGAAACAGTTGGTAAAGAAGCTAACATAAATTTTGTACTTATAAACAACACTAAGTTACTTAATTGATCGTGATCACAATCATTGTTTATGTCTGTGCGTAGGTTCGCCATGGTGATGTTAAAGATCAAGGAATATGTGATTTAGAAAATGGTTCGACCAAAGTTGTGCAATGCTACAACGGGTATATCGTAAATGGTTATCGATTCCATACAAAAGATTACGGTATAAACAAATCAATGATAAATAGTGGCGTGTGTGTCAAGGGTAGCAGCTACGGTGAAAATGAACATGATTACTACGGTGTTATAGAGGAAATAATGGAGTTGACTTACTTAGGCATGAATAATAGGGTAACTTTATTCAAGTTTCATTGGTTTGATCCAACTGCAACAAGACTCGACAAAGCTTCAGGCATTGTGGAGGTGAATCATAAATCCAGGTTGGAACATATGAACCATTCATATTAGCCTCGCAAGCTCAACAAGTTTATTATACTTCATATCCGAGTATAAAAAAGTCAGATAGAAATGAATGATGGGCAGTTTGCAAGGTGAAGTCCAAACTATACCCCGAGTATGATCAGTTACAGGAAGATGAGTTAGCTGAAGACAGCGATTACTATCAATCAGATGATGTCTATGACTTTGCTTATGGTCACGATGTTGCGCATGATATGCATGTCATATCTCCATTGACCGATGAAACATTCATAGAGGAATGTGATCCAAATGATGTACCAAGTGGATGGGCAAACAATGAAGAAGAAGAAGAAGAAAGTCAAACTAGTGACGAGGAAGAATTCTCAAGCTAGTGAGCAAAATCTTATACTACAAACCTCTATTTAAATGCATTGCAGTACTTGATGTGAGTTGTATTGCAATACTTGGTATGAATGATTAAAAAAATTATTTGAATGTATTATAATACTTGATACGAATGATTTGAATGCATTGCAATACTTGATGTGAATGCATGATTTGAATTATTTGAATGTATTGTAATACTTGATGCGAATGCATGAGTTGTATTGCAACACTTGATGTGAATGATTAAAAATTTTATTTGAATGTATTGTGATACTTGATATGAATTATTTGAATGCATTGTAATACTTGATGTGAATGATTTGAATTATTTGAATGTATTGTAATACTTGATACGAATGATTCGAATGCATTGCAATACTTGATGTGAATAATTTAAATTATTTGAATGTATTATAATTTATGCAACGAATGATTTGAATTATTGCAATACTTAATGTGAATGATTTGAATTATTTGAATGCATTGTAATAGTTGATGCGAATGATTTGAATGCATTACAATGCTTGATGTGAATGCATTGTAATACTTGATGTGAATGACTTGAATGCATTGTAATACTTGATGTGAATTATTTGAATGTATTGTATGACATATGTTATTTGTTAGAATATGGTTCGTGGAGGTTATAGTGGTCGCTCATCCAGTAGTAGTCAAGCTCAGCCTTCATCTTCACGGGCTCCTGTGATAGGTATATCATATAACTAATTGGATGCTTGATTAGTTCAAATGCGCATTCTGAGAATTTCTAATGTATTTTTTTAATATGATGTTGCGCCTGTACACGACCCACCTATACCAGTTGATCACACAAGTCAACAGCAAACACAGAAAACAGGGTCTTCTCAGGCTGGCACAAGAAGACTCATTCGAATAGTATATATCGATAATCGACTGTAAGTATTTTGTTTTCAATTATTGCATATCTTATAAATATTTTATATTGATATTTACTATGTAACAATTCATGTGCAGCATGAGGTTTGAGCCACAAGAAGTAGTACGGGAGATTAGGAATTCACTTCTTCAACATCTACCAGGACCGGTTGCTCAATGGAAAGAGTACCCAAAGGAGGTGTTAGACAGATTGTGGTCCTCATTCATGGTATACAGTTGTTCCTCATAGTTAATGTATTTCATATTTAATTTATTTAAGTAATGTCTACTAACTTTCTGAAAATATTTGTAGGCTTCGAATCGCTTCGCAACTACGGTGAAAGAAAATGATGCAAGGAAGGTGTGGCAGAAGGTGGTTGCCAATCGATTTGCAGACATGCTGCACACTATGAAGACTGCAGCAAAAAAAGCATCTGGCGTAGTAGATGATCCATTACTGTGGAAGGGCCATGGCCCTATTACTATCAGGAGAGATTACTGGGATGAAATGTGCGATAAGTGGGTGGGAGATGCATTTAGAAATCGCTCTGCGAAGGCTGCACAAAATCGATCGAAGATGCCCGAAGCTCATCTACACACAGGTGGATCTAAGACATTTGGGAGTCACCTGAAGAAAATGGTAACTCATCAATATATAATATTAGTTTTATAAGTATTGTTGCAAACTTGTGTACTAAATCTTTTGTCATTTAACTTCGCAGGAAGCAGAAAAAGGAGGCGGTGAACCATATAAGGATGTGTTTGTTGAAACACATAAACGGAAGACTACGAGAGTCTTCGTATCACAGAAGGCGAGAACGACAACAGTATGTATTTATTCTATTAATAATCATTGCAATATATATGCAAGTTATCATAATGTTATCATTAATTATTAATGAATACTTTAAACATTATTTTGTAGGAGGCATATGAGCAACAGATGGTAGAGCGATATGGCGATGACGCTACTCAGCATCCATCATTTGATCCTACAGCATGGGTGACTGCAGCAGGTGAACCCAAAAAAGGTCGCGTGTTCGGGTTTGGGAGTAATATGAACACTTCACCAGTTATTGCTTCTTCCAGTTACGGCTCACCGACTTCTTGCGCCGACATAAGCTCCAAGCAGCAGACTATTCTTTCCGGTGATGATGTACGCCAGATCGTTACGGAATCACTGAATAACTACTTCCATGACACCGTCGCCCCCTTTCTCCGAAATGAGATCAAGGTCGTGGTTCTGGAAAGGGGATCTTCGATTCCAGGTCTCTCTCAGGTATAATCACATATTCAGTTTTTTATCTGCCTTAGAATACATATGAGCATAATCGAATCACATATTCAGTTTTTTGCCTGCCTTAGAGCACATATGAGCATAGTATAATCACATATTCAATTTTTTGAGCGCCTAATAACACATATGAGCATGATAGAATTACATATAAAGTTTTTTTATTGCCTTAGAGCACATATGAGCATGCTATAATCACATATAAAGTTTTTTGGCCTGCCTTAGAAAACATATGAGCATAATCGAATCACATATATAACTTTTTGTGTGCCTTAGAGCACATATGAGCATAATAGAATAACATATAGAGTTTTTTGTCTGCCTTAGAGCACATATGAGCATGCTATAATAACATATAGAGTTTTTTTATTGCCTTAGAGCACATATGAGCATGCTATAATCACATATAAAGTTTTTTTATTGCCTTAGAGCACATATGAGCATGCTATAATCACATATAAAGTTTTTTTATTGCCTTAGAGCACATATGAGCATGATAGAATCACATATAAAGTTTTTTTATTGCCTTAGAGCGCATATGAACATGCTATAATCACATATAAAGTTTTTTTATTGCCTTAGAACACATATGAGCATGCTATAATAACATATAGAGTTTTTTATTCCCTTAGAGCACATATGAGCATGCTATATGCACATATAAAGTTTTTTTGCCTGCCTTAGAACACATATGAGCATAATCGAATCACATATATAACTTTTTGCCTGCCTTAGCACACATATGAGCATGATAGAATCACATATAGAGTTTTTTGCCTGCCTTAGAGCACATATGAGCATGCTATAATAACATATAGAGTTTTTTTATTGCCTTAGAGCACATATGAGCATGCTATAATCACATATAAAGTTTTTTTATTGCCTTAGAGCACATATGAGCATGCTATAATCACATATAAAGTTTTTTTATTGCCTTAGAGCACATATGAGCATGATAGAATCACATATAAAGTTTTTTTATTGCCTTAGAGCACATATGAACATGTTATAATCACATATAAAGTTTTTTTTTTGCCTTAGAACACATATGAGCATGCTATAATAACATATAGAGTTTTTTTATTGCCTTAGAGCACATATGAGCATGCTATATGCACATATAAAGTTTTTTTGCCTGCCTTAGAACACATATGAGCATAATCGAATCACATATATAACTTTTTGCCTGCCTTAGCACACATATGAGTATGATAGAATCACATATAGAGTTTTTTGCCTGCCTTAGAGCACATATGAGCATGCTATAATAACATATAGAGTTTTTTTATTGCCTTAGAGCACATATGAGCATGCTATAATCACATATAAAGTTTTTTTATTGCCTTAGAGCACATATGAGCATGCTATAATCACATATAAAGTTTTTTTATTGCCTTAGAGCACATATGAGCATGATAGAATCACATATAAAGTTTTTTTATTGCCTTAGAGCACATATGAACATGCTATAATCACATATAAAGTTTTTTTATTGCCTTAGAACACATATGAGCATGCTATAATAACATATAGAGTTTTTTTATTGCCTTAGAGCACATATGAGCATGCTATATGCACATATAAGGTTTTTTTGCCTGCCTTAGAACACATATGAGCATAATCGAATCACATATATAACTTTTTGCCTGCCTTAGAGCACATATGAGTATGTTATAATCACATATAAAGTTTTTTTATTGCCTTAGAGCATATATGAGCATGCTATAATCACATATAATTTTTTTTGCCTGCCTTAGAGCACATATGAGCATGCTATAATCACATATTCAGTTTTTTGACTGCCTAAGAACACATATGAGCATGATAGAATCACATATAAAGTTTTTTTGACTGCATTAGAACACATATGAGCATGTTATAATCACATATTCAGTTTTTTGACTGCCTTAGAGCACATATGAGCATGTTATAATCACATATTCAGTTTTTTTACTGTCTTAGCACACATATGAGCATGATAGAATCACATATAAAGTTTTTTTATTGCCTTAGAACACATATGTGCATGCTATAATAACATATAGAGTTTTTTTATTGTCTTAGAGTACATATGAGCATGCTATAATCACATATAAAGTTTTTTTGCCTGCCTTAGAGCACATATGAGCATGCTATAATCACATATTCAGTTTTTTGACTGCCTAAGAACACATATGAGCATGTTATAATCACATATTCAGTTTTTTTACTACCTTAAAACACATATAAGCATGCACAAATCACATATAGAGTTTTTTTACTGCCTTAGAACATATATCATTTATGATAGAATTACATATAATTTTTTTCCTTTGCCTGCCTTAGAGCACATATGAGCATGCTATAATCACATATTCAATTTTTTGACTGCCTTAGCACACATACGAGCATGATCGAATCACATATATAGTTTTTTGCTTGCCTTAAAGCATATCTGAGCATGGTAGAATCACATATAGAGTTTTTCTAGCTGCCTTAGAACATATATGAACATGCTATAATCACATATTCAATTTTTTGACTGCCTTAGCACACATATGAGCATGATAGAATCACATATATAACTTTTTGTCTGCCTTAGAGCGCACATATGAGCATGATAGAATCGCATATAGAGTTTTTTATTGCCTTAGAACACACATGAGCACATGATAGAATCACATATAATGTGTAATTTATTTTATTATATTTTGTTTATGAATACTGACTATTGTTTTCTTGTGTAGGCTGATAGCGATAATCAGCGTAGCGGAGCTAAAGGGACAGATGAAGGCAATAAACAAGAAGACGCACAAAATCTTGGCGATGATTAGAGAACTGTGTTGAAGAAGTTCTATTTTTTTATGTTTCCTAATTGTAATTATTGAATTGTAAATAATTAAACTTGTTAATTTTAAGGTGGAACGATTAATTATTGTAGATTCTTTTTATATGGATTTTTTTGTGTGGTTTGTTTTTTATTTACAGGAAATATAAATTATATAGGAAATATAAATTGTACTGTTCTCGGTATTTAATTTTCAAATAAATTTTTTAAATTTTTTTTCGTGTTTGCGATGGATTAGCGACGGAACCATCCGTCGCTATTCATATAAATCTAGCGACGGACGTAAATTCATCGCCAAGCCGTGGTCGCCGTTTAGTACCGACGGATTGGCGATGGGATACAGCGCTCGTTAGTCCATCGCAATTAGCGACGAACCTGGCTACGGAATAAATCCGTCGCCAGTTAGCATCGAAAAATTCGCGACATAAGCATGCAGTCGCCTCGTCATCGCTATGCCTCTTAGCGACGGATTACCGACGGAATGTGGTCGTCGCTAATCTATTGCTTTGTTGTAGTGGAAGGTAATGGTCAACGCTCTAGGTATGGGGTATCAAAAGATAGATGTTTATCCAAATCATTGCATGTGGTATTTTAAAGATCAAGAAAATAGCAGATCAAGTCAATCATGTGGGCATCCTCAGTTCAAGCCAAAGACAAGAGGTAATGGTAGCACGAGATCAAAAGAAGTGTCATACAAGTCGCTATGCTACTTCCCTCTCACCCCTAGATTGCAACGATTGTATATGTCTTCGAGAATAGCTAAACATATGAGATAACATGCAAATAAAGTTCGACATGATGAAGACAAGATCATGCATTTTGTTGACGCGGAAGCTTGGAAGCACTTTGATCGTACTCTTCAGACCTTCGTAATGGAAGTGAGAAATGTTAGGCTCAGTTTATATACAGATAGATTTAATCCATTTGGGGGTAGATCAACTCCATACTCGTGTTGGCCAGTATTTGTCACCCCATACAACCTTCCTTCAAGCTTGTGTATGAAGCATCAAAATTTTTTCTTGTCTCTATGATCCCTGATCTGACCTCTCCGGACCAAAATCTTGATGTATATTTAAGGCCATTGATTGATGAACTGAAAATACTATGAGATGACGGTGTTCTCACGTACGATGCCCACAAAAAACAAAACTTTAATATGAAGGTTGTTGTTCTATGAACAATCAGTGACTTCCTTACATGTGTTATGTTATCTTGTTGGAGCACACATGGGAGGTTGGCATGTCCGTACTGCATGGAGGATACAAAATCGTTTAGATTAAAGAATGAAAGAAAGTTATGTTGGTTTGATTGTCATCGTCGATTTCTACCCAGAGACCATTTGTTCCGACGATAAAAGAATGTGTTTTGAGCAGGTACAACTGAATAGAAGGTTCACCTACAAGGTTGTCTGGCATAGAGATTTTAAGAAGATTGTGATACTTTTCATATAGACTGACAGATGCCCGTAGCTCGATGCCCTTCCTTGGATTTGAGAAGGATCACAATTAGATAAAAAAATCTATATTTTGCTAACTACCATATTGGCCAACCTTATTGATATGACATAATTTGGATGTGATGCATGTGAAGAAAAATATGTTTGATAATGTGTTCAATACGGTAATAAATGTAAAAGGAAAAACGAAGGATAATCCGAAGGCCCGTATGGATTTAAAAGTAATATGTAAAATACCAGAATTGGAACTCAAAAAGTACAATGACAAAGTACTGGAACCAAAGGCAAGGTACGTGCTTGGACCAAATCAAATAAAGTAGGTATGTCAATGGTTGAGACAATTGAGATTTTCAGATGGATACGTCTCTAACATTGCTTGGGTTGTGAAGATAGACGAGGGACAATTATATGGGTTGAAGGGCCATGATTGTCATATCATTATGCAACGGTTGATACCCTTAGCATTCCATGATATGTTAGACAAACCTATATGAGGGGTATTATCTGAGTTGAGTAGATTTTTTAGAACATTGTGCGCATTGAAAGTCGTAGTATCTGAGGTAAAGAATCTCGAGGAATCTATCGTCACTACTATTTGCCATCTAAAGAAGATATTTTTGCTAGCATTTTCGATGTTATAGAACATTTGATCATACATTTGCCATATGAACTATGGGTTGATGGTCTTGTGCAATATCGGTGGATGTACCTATTTGAAAGGTTTTTTTTTTTGTATTGCAATGACTTGAAAGATTTGAATGTATTGCAATATTTGAATGTATTACATGAAGTTATTTTTTATTTGATTATGTATCTTCAATAGGTATAGAGTTATGATTTGAATGTATTGAAATGTATTGCAATGACTTGAATGATTTGGATGTATTGCAATGTTTGAATGTATTGCATGAAGTTATTTTCAATTTGATTATCTATCTTCAATAGGTATAGAGTTATGATTTGAATGTATTAAAATATATTGCAATGACTTGAATGATTTGAATATATTGCAATGTTTGAATGTATTGCATAAAGTTATTTTTTATTTGATTATGTATCTTCGATAGATATAGAGTTATGATTTGAATGTATTGAAATGTATTGCAATGACTTGAATGATTTGAATGTATTGAAATATTTGAATGTATTGCATGAAGTTATTTTCGATTTGATTATGTATCTTCGATAGATATAGAGTTATGATTTGAATGTATTACAATAATTTGAATGTATTGCAATATTTGAATGTCTTGCATGAAGTTATTTTCGATTTGATTATATATGCATGAAGATATAGAGTTGTGTAACTAATCCAATTGTATTGCAAATTAAGGATAAGTTATCCATGATTAGCAAGTGATGTCATATCTTATGTTTTAATGTATTGCAATATTAGATGTGAATGATTTGAATGTATTGAAATGTATTACAATGATTTGAATGATTTGAAGGTATTGCAATGTTTGAATGTATTGCATGACATTTTTTATTTGTTAGAATATGGTTCGTGCAGGTTATAGTGGTCGAGCACCCAGTAGTAGCCAGTCTCAGCCTTCATCTTCATGGGTTGCTTCGATAGGTATATCATTTAACTAATTGTATACTTGATTAGTTTAAATATGCATTGTGTGAATTTCTAACTCATTTTTCTATAAATGATGTTTTGTCTGCACATGACCCACCTACACCAGTTGTTCATACAAGTCACAAGACAATGCTGGATGTAGGGTCTTCTCAATCTGACACACAATGACTCATTCAAATAGTATATATCGATAATCGACCATAAGTATTTCATTTTTACTTATCCTATACTTATCTTATAAATATTGTATATTGATAGTTAATGTGTATCAATTCATGTGCAGTGCGATGTTCGAGCTACAAGAAGTAATATGAGAGATTAGGCATTCACTAATTCAACATCTATCAGGATCGGTCGCTCAATGGAAAGAGTATCTGAAAGAGGTGTTAGACAGCTTGTGGTCCTCATTCATGATATACAATCGTTTATCATAGTTAATGTGTTTTATATTTAATTTTTTGTTATACTCATGTCTACTAACTTTCTAAAATTATTTGTAGGCTTTGAATCGCTTTGCGACTACGATGGAGGAGTAGGACGCGAGGAAGGTGTGGCACAAGGTGTTGTCAATCGATTTACAGACATGTTGCACAATATGAAGACTATAGCAAGAAAAGCATCTGACGGGATAGATGATCCACTGCAGTGGAAGGGCCATGACCCTCCTACTATCAGGTCAGATGTTTGGGATGCAATGTGCGACAAGTGGGTGGGGCATGAATTTTGAAACCGCTCAGTGAAGGCTGCACAGAACCAAGCAAAGATGCTTGATGCCCATCTACACACAGGTGGATCTAGGACTTTTGGGAGCCACTTGAAGAAAATTGTAATTCATTAATATATATTGTCAATTTTATAAGTATTGTTGCATACCTGTTAAATTATTTTTTTATCATTTAACTTCGCAGGAAGTAGAAAAATGAGGAATTGTGTCATACAAGAATGTGTTTGTTGAAACACATAAACATAAGACTACAGGAGAGTTCGTATCAGAGAAGGCAAGAACGACAATAGTATGTATTTATTATATTAATAAACATTATAATATATAAGTTATTATAAATATTATAATTCTTAATTATTAATCCACATTGTAATCATTACTTTGTAGGAGTCATACGAGCAACAGATGGTAGAGCAATATGGCGATGACTCCACTCAGCATTCGCCTTTTAATCATGCAGCATGGATGACTGCAACATGTGAACCCAAAAAGGGTCGTGTGTTCGAGTTTGAGAGTAATATGAACACCTCACCAGTCATTGCCTCCTCCAGTCACGGCTCACAGAGTTCTTCTGCCAGCATTAGCTCCAAGCATCCGACTGACCCGCATAATTCTTGGGATGGTGTCCGCCAGCTTGTTAAGGACACAATGCGTGACTATTTACATGAAGCAATTTCTGACTTTGTCTGTAATGAGTCGTGCAGCTTTTTTCGAGACAGGAGAACTTCGTCTGCAGGTGCCTGTCAGGTATGAAAGTTTCATGTGATTTGTTCCATGTCGTTAGATTTTAAGCTAGTATATGCATGATTAGAACACATATTTGTATAATTGAATCATTATAAATTTTTTATGTCAGGCTTATAACACATCTGAATTCTGTTAATATCCTTCACTTTATTGCTAGCTAGATTATGTGTAATTCACTCATGTTACTTTGATTGCCTTAACTTAGGTGCATTGCATATAATTTATTTCATCATATTTTATTTATCAATACTAACATTTTTTTTCTCTTGTAGGATGCTAGAGATAATCAGCGTAGAGGAGCTGAAGGGGCAGATAAGACAATAAAGATGACGCACAGAATCTTGGCAATGATTAGATTCATGTGTTGAATTTGTTGTACCTTCTTGTTGTTTCAAAAGAAAATCTTTGCAAATGTTCACTTGTTAATAATTAGAACTTGGCGAGGATTATAGTGGATCAATAAATTGTTTTAGTTGCTTTTTATATGTATTTTTTATGTGTACTTTGTTTTTTATACACAGAAAATATAAATTGTATCACGAGAATTTTTTCTTGATATTTATATTTTAAACAATTTTTAAATTTTTTTTTTATTGTTTGTGACGGATTAGCGACGGATATTATCCATCGCTATTTAGTATCGGCGTCTAATTTCATGACAGATTAGGGACAAATATTTATCCATCCTAAAAGTGAATCGGCCAATGATTTGTGATGAATTTTAATTTTGTCGCTATTGTAGCGACGGATTTTAATCTGTCGCCAAACCAAATATCCATAGATTAACAGCGACCTTGCGACAAATCATGTCATTCGCTAATTTATCGCAAATTAGCGATAGAATTAGTGACAGATAGTTTCTGTCGCTAATTAACGACTAGAATTTTGTGATGAAAGTTAGCCGTTGCTAATCTGTCGCTAAACTCTACAGTGATGGATTGGCGATGAATTAGCGATGGATTGAGGTCGTCGCTAATCCACAGATTTCTTGTAGTGGTGGTAGTTGGTAACGACAACAAGCTCAAATGCATCACCCTTTGCCTTGGAGATCTAAAGAATGATCCTAACCACAAACATGTACGTTCTAATGATCAAGGGTGTGAACATGGTACTAGGAATACAGTGACTCCAATCCATGGGTTTTGTCTGGTGAAACTTCAAGGACATGACCATGGAGTTTTAGTATGATGGACATCAGGTGGGGATTTTAGCTTCTCTCTGGTCACCTTCCATTATGGTTGAGTCCAAATAGCTCACCAAGGTGGTTCAGAAGGGCATGTTGCAAATGTTCCTGATGATGGTGGTAGATGGGGCACCCATGACCCCAGATGAGACCCGAATTGATATGGAGGCCTTGTTCCACAATTTTCGTATGGTGTTTGGTGAGCCTAAAGGGCATTTGCCCTCTTGATCTCATGACTATGTGATCCCTATCAAGCTCGGGGTCAACTCAACCAATATACAGCCCTACCGATATGCACATATATACTCATAAACCAGAGATTGAGTAGTTAGTGATGGAGATGCCCGCATATGAGATCATTCAGGCCAACAAGAGTATGTATTCTTCTGTGGTTCTGTTGGTGAAGAAGAATGACGAATCTCGACGGTTCTGTATTGATTATCTGGCCCTTAATCATATTATGATTAAGAACAAGTACTCGACTCTGATGATCGATGAGTTATTGAATGAACTTCATGGCACACACTTCATTTCAAAGCTGGATCTCAAATCCTACTACCACCAAATCTGTATGGCCCCGGTTGACATCTTAAAGATTATATTTTGGACGCATGACGGCCACTACGAGTTTCTGGTATGCCTTTCGGTCTCACCAATGCCCTAGTGATGTTCCAAGGCCTCATGAATGACATTTTTTTACCATACCTTCAGCAGTTCATATTGGTCTTCTTTGAAGACATCTTGATCTATAGTCCTTCTTGGGAATACCATATGCAACATCTTCAGATTGCTCTAAAGACCTTCGCTAAGCATCAGTTGTACACTAAGCAGACCAAATGCAGCATTGGTCAAGCTCGTATCCACTACTTGAGACATGTCATTTTAGGCCAGGGTCTGGAGATAGACCTTGAGAAAGTCAAGGTGATGCAAAGTTGGCTGGTGCCCTAGTCTCCTAAGGGATTGTAGGGATTTCTCAGTCTTACCAACTACTACTGCAAATTCATTCAGGAGTATGCTCAGATCGCCCACCCCTGACCTCCTTACTGAAGAAAGGGTGCCTTAAGCTGGAGCCCAAAGGCTACTGCAACCTTCGAGTCCCTAAAGGAGGCCATAACTTGAGTGCTCGTGTGGGCCCTATCAAATTTCAAGAAGACCTTTGTAGTTTGAGACTGATGCATCCGGGCTGGGTATAGAGGTTATTCTCATACAAGAGAAAAACCCCTTAGCCTATTTCAGCAAGGTCATCATAGTCGAGAAGCGAAGTCTGTCCACGTACGGGAAGGAGTGCATGGCCATCATCCTAGTTGTGGACAAATAGTGATCGTACCTGATTGGTCGGCATTTTGTAGTGAGGATAGATAATAGGAGTTTGAAGTACATGATCGAGCAATGAGTGAGCACTCCCACCCAGCATAAGTGGATCTCGAATCTCCTTGGGTACGACTTTGAGATTTAGTATCGCAAGGGCACCAGTAATTAGGTGGCAGACGCCCTATAGCAGTGGAGACACGAGGATAAGCTAACATGCCTCAGCATAACCATGATGATGCTCCTGTTCGTGGACAACCTGGAACGAAAATATAAGGTGCACGGCTTCCTCCCCTCAGTTAGGACACAGATTCGAAAAGGAGCTCTCGGGTTTAAAATTAAGAGAAATTTGGTGATATACCATGGGCGGATAGTGGTTCCTCCCAACTGTGATCTTACAAACCTTCTCATAAATCAATATCACGGGATTCCAACAGTGCAGAGAATTTGCATAGAAAGGGATGACGAAAAAGGTTGGGCAGGTTTCTTGACAATAAGAAATACTAAGGCCATATAGGGTTACCTTCGGGTCACATGAACTTATGATTGCTTCACTTGAAGAAATCTTTATGAAAACCGCAAACAAAACAATTATAATATTATGGTTGAATCAATCATCATGGAAACCCATTACTTGTGTATCTAATAAGAAGTGTTAATCAACGCGATCGTAAGCTGAGATATCAGCCTTAAAACATACAGATGTTCCTAGTTTTCCTTTTCATCAGTTTTTCATATCCCAATCCACCAGACCTAATCATTTTACTCATCAGATCCATAAAGCGCTCTCTGAGTGTACTCAGATGGGTTTCAGTTTATTAAGATATCTATTGCAAACCTCACTAGCATCCATAGACGCCGAAGGTCATCACTTGGATGGATGATATTCCTGGGTGTTGGAATTCTGACAAGAAGGTCTAACCCTATCCGTACTTCAGGTAGGCTTACTCTTTTCCGGTCAAGTGCATGAGCCTGGATTCAGGTAAATGCAATTCAACTGGATCCGAGTCCACATAGTGTCTTAGCCAACCCTTCCTTTTTTTCACAAGAAACAATAGGAAAGAATCGAGATCAACCTATTTTACCAGTTCTAGTATTATAAAAATTCAATAAGGTCATATACAGAGGTGGAGCCAAATTCCAAATTATGGTGGGCATTTACAGTTTGTGTGTGTAACAGTAGTTGCCCTTCCGTCGAATGACCGCCAAACATGCTGGTCACATCCGGTTTTATTTTTGTTTTGCGTTTTAGGGTCTTTAGCTGGACCGCGGCTAAAGACATGGGTGGAAAACCCACCTTTAGCGGCGGTCGAGAACCACCACTAAAGGTTTTTTTTGTGTAAAATCAGCGCACACGCGATCAGCAGCAGGTGCTCGTCACACCCTTTATATATATATATATATATATATATATATATATATATATATATATATATATATATATATATATATATATATATATATATATATATATATAAAGAGAGAGAGAGGGGAGGAAAGATGGGTGCGTTTGGGGAAAGGGGCACAACATTAAGGTCAAGGTGGGCCTTGGTCAGGGTGGGCAGGGCCCACCCTGATCCAAACCCTCTTATTGGGGATTTCAAGGTCATGTGGGAACTTACCCACCCTGCCCGTATGTACCTTCTTATGAAATCCCATGAAATCTAAACCAATATCTGAATTTACATTGCTAAAACCAAATAGAGTTCTATATTAATTGGCCCATTTTTGTATTTATTTTAATCCAATCATCTTTACTTGTAAATGCATGAACTATCACGTATATCTAGACATGTCACGTATATCTAGGGCCTATTACAATTGAAGTGACTCAAGTATTATGTGAATTTGATTTGCTTTATAAAAATGTCAAAACTGACATGAAAAACATTTTTAGCCATGTCAAAAATGGGAAAAAAAGAAAAGTAACATCAAAATCTTAGCCCCTTTGGGTCATAGAATTAAACAGGGGGGGTGGGGAGACCCTCCTCCCTTGAGGAAGGTTTACTCTCTAGGCCCATCCTCATCGTGTGGCGATCAAGAGAGGAATCAACACACTTGGTCAAATGTGGTTGGGGCCAAGGTGGAGCGGCATGATCATAGAGAAGATCCCATAAGCTCTTTGAACATGGAGTAGCATGAGATGTTGTGTCCCTCAAGCGCCATATGCAAAAATGATGCAAACATTCGATTGGACCCTTATTTCAGGATTTGCAGGGGAAGAAAAGAGGAAGAGAATGGAGTTTTGATTTATCTTCGAGAATCTTAGGAGGATGTGGCAAGAATTAAGGATTTTGAGTTCTTTTCCTAGAAGAAACGGTCCTCTTTGATTTATCTTTGAGATTGTTGTAAGCTACTAAAAAATCATGAACATTAAGTTTTTCTTTATGCAACTCGTCAATCAACTTAAATGTCATTGTTTTAATGATTTTCAATTACTCTTTATTGCATGACAATTCATTAAATGAGAACTTATTCAACCATGTCTCATTATTATAAAAACAGAAAACAATTCTACTACCCAATAAATGCTCATATAACTTGCATAACTTACTAAGGATTTGACTTTACAACTGTCATTTTTACATCATTTGCATTTGTCATTAATTATCCCATGCCATCGGTGTCTTGCTCATCTCCTATCATTTTTTAGTCATCTTCATTCGACATGATATAGTCAGTAGCAGCATTTGATTCTCCACTATCAATGTGATCGCTGCTATGACTAATTGATTGTTCGAATGCATAGACTAAATCAAAAGTCATCATATATATCACTTTATTTACTTTCATGCATACAACATTCATGTATTTCCAAATTCTATGATTAACCATAAAAATAACACCTTCATCGTCACACTTACATTTCAAATATAAATTACAAAGTCCAACAACTTGTACTTAATTATGTCTTCTGTCTTGGAAGGTTGAATGTTAACCAAATTACTACATTGATGAACAATAGCACTGGTTTGTTGATGAAATTTCATATCCTCTGTAGTGATCATCTGATCATGATCATGTATAATATCAATTGTTTGTGTAAGTCCTTCATTGTTTGTACATTGAATATCTATATCCATAACTAGTTCTAGAAACATGCATGTTAAGAACAGCAATATCACCCACTATTTAGGATAGTTGGATGTTCGTCAAAGAACTGAGCTCAATAAGTGATGTATGAGATAGATGTACATTCTCCACAGGATTTTCATCATTTTCATCATCAATTGCTTCTTGTTTAACTTCGAAAACAACTTCTTATTTAACTTTATGAGCATCAAAGTAAACATTATCACTAAATAACATTGATTTTATATCATCACTATTCAAAACTTTTATTCATATTTATTGGTTATTTACCTTTGTAGAATAACTATACTAGTGAGTCAATAACTCTTTCGCATATCTGGCTTTACGAAATATCAAAGCCATAAATTTCTTAGAGCTAATATTTTTGGAGACTAATATAGATCTTCAATTAGGATAATTAATATTATGGTATTATAATTTAACTCTTTTAGAGGCTATCATTATCTGCATATACCAACCACACAACATATTTTTCATTTAATGAAAATAGCATGTCATATATATATATATATATATATATATATATCCTTTATATATTCAATTAACACAACTACCGACAATAAATATGAAAACCAACTAATGACAAAAACCCTAACCCCTATTGAATGTTTGTGTACAATCAAACTCAATCACATCACACTGATGTTTGTGCACAGTCAATCCTAACCCCATTACCCTAAAACAAAATCATCAAATAATAAATAAAAGACAAGAAAACAAACATAAATCATATGCAACACCATCAAATATATATCTATTTTAAAAACCCTAAACATAGTAAACCCAAAACAAAAAATCTGGTGTCAAATATTAATTAAAATGCAAGCAAGCATACATAAATCATCCATTGCAACAACCAAACAAAAATACTACAATATCGTATTAAATATATATCTACAAAAAATAACTTACAAATGCAAAAAAACTATATGTATATATAAAACTCACTTTCTGACCTAACTAGAAGAAGAAAAAGTTGACCAAAATGATATTACAACTTTGCCAAGATGATTTCACATGAATCACCACAAAGGGGAGGGAAAAGAGTTCGAGTTCTAGAGGAAAAAAGGTTAGAGTTCAAACCAAAGACAAACAAAAAAATAAAAATAAAGACTGCAATGACTTTATATAAATCAACAAGCATGCAAATGTACAAACATTTGCAAAAGGTAATTGAAAATGTCAAAACACATTTCTAAATACACGTGAAGAGTATTTAGTTGAACGATGTTAGTAGATTTTCTTCGTGAAGGTCGTAGCATATTTGTAAAGGTCATACTATATTTGAGGAGGTCAAATCAAAGTGTGAACGTCAAAGACATTGGCTACAGGTGACAGAAAATGTTAGCATACATTTGCAAACCTTTTTAAAGAGTATTTATTTAAATGAGGATCTCAGGGTATCTTAATGAAGGTCGTAATATATTTGTGGAGTTTCAGAAGTTTTCAGTTAAAGCAGGTATGATGTAGGAGTGAATTTTGGGACTGCCCCAAATGCACAGGGTGAACCTGAAAAGCTAAAACCTTTCAATTAGAGAAAGTTAACATAGGGTTTTGAGCCTCAAGATACGAGCCCATTTAAACGATGTTTAAAATAATCAAAAAATTAATAGCTTACAATGCATTGACATCTCACAACAAAGGAACCAATTTTAGTGTCAAAACAATCAGATCTAAAGCATCTTTGCAAACCCCCCATGCCAAACACATCTATTAACCAAATGAACCCTGCAACTTTGACTTTCTACTAGATAATATGATACTATTATTTTGGAATTTGTCAAAAAAATTTGCTAGCACACCAATATATCTACTAAGAACTGACAAACACATGACAAGACAGCAATGGCAAGCACGACGAACACATTTCTCTGTTATCCGTGCGTCAATGGACGAATATGCGTATTTTAAAACTTCAAAATAGAAGAATCGACATTGCATATTCAGGTTTCAAGCTAATTCAACCTCGTGGAGAGATTTATTTTGTTCTCAAATTCATAGATGATCATGAGTAGGCTAAAGTTAATTGATTGATAAAACCCAAAGGACTGATGTAATCGTCCAAATGAAAACCAGAGATCCAAAGTATTAACGATCGGTCGATCCTAACTACTCGTATTCATTTGCTCAGTTATTTTGTAGCTTCCAAGGCCAACTTGCCATTAACATAAGAACGTCGCAGTTTTCAAGTTGAAAACCTGACTAGGAAAGGAACATTTAGGGTACAAGGCCGCTCTATCAACGTTATCTTTCCACCCACAAAAGCACCGGAACTAGCAAGCATACAGCCAGAGCACCCAACAGGCAGGCAGGCAGGCACATTCATTTACAACCAAGCCCCACATTACACAGGCACTACAAGGGCGCACATACACAAACATACACTTTAGTCTTTGAGTGATGCTGAAACCAACCAACCAACCAATCTCTCTCTCTCTCTCTCTCTCTCTCTCTCTCTCTCTCTCTCTCTCTCTCTCTCTCTCTCTCTCTCCACGCACAGAATTGACAGAAGTTTTTACTCTGAGACAGGGCCCTAACCATACAATACACACGGTTTCTTCTTATCAGAGTCTTAGCATCTTTCCAATGGAATCACTCTTTTAGGATTATCAAACTAAGAGCTGCAAGCGACCATCATAAATCGAACTCCACAGTCATACGCACACTACTTGCAAACAAAAGCAGACAATGCTGTAATACATTCAACGATAGATCTTGACAGCATTAAAACGAGTGATTTGCATCCAAACTGTCCAATGTGTTGGGCATCTTTCATGCAGTAATCCTGGAATAGAGTAGCAAGGCCAGCCAAATAAGGAGCGCCAATGCAGCTTCTGGAGAACTCGGTGGGTCCACCGACTGAGTTCTTCTAAGAGGCGTATCGAACAATAATGCATGCATGATGGCCAATTATCCACATGACAGAGACACACTCAGATTCACCTGGCGCATTATGATTTACCTGCTGCTCCCCCATGTAGCGGCAATTTGAATCACATCCAAGGCCTGCATTGATGCTTAGCTGCAAAACATTGTTGGAAACTCGCAAACTATTTTCATCCTCCACAAGCACAGATAAGATGCTCAGGTTAAAACAAAGAGAAACTCTCAGCAACAAATTCAAGCAACATGGCTTCAACTCTCACGAAAAAATATATTATATAGGCCAGAAAGGCAGTAACACATACACAATTTTTTTCTCTAATTTCTGAAAAGAAGATAAAGGTTGACACAGAAACAAGGTCGCTCAGATAAAAACTGACCAGAGGAAAAAAGAAGAGGGTAGGGGAGTACACGAATGCACCAAACAACAATCTTAGTTAAAACGATTTCGGAACATTTTCTTTAGGCAAAACCACTCATGGCATTAAAAGTTAAAATCCGTGGCTTCAGTTTCTAACATTACGCACAGTAGAAGACAACTCAATGAGATCTAAGTAACAAATATAATCCACAAACATTAAGAAGGCTAAAGCTGCGACAGGAAAGCAACAATAGAGGTCTCAATACTTCAAGAAGTTCCCTAAGAACTGCTTTCAAATATTATAGTTTGCTTAGTTACACATAGGCCTTCACATTGGAACAGAAAAACTGTAAAGCTTGGTGAGACGTGTAAAGGGTGGGCCATAAGTTTCGCCAACACTGCTCATCTGGTCTTCAGTTTTAGGCTGGAGGCTTCATCAACAAAAGACAGTAGGTCTGGCTCCAGGCTTCATGTATCTCAGCTGTGTGTATAGGAAGGGAAAGGCAACAAGGTCAAAAAAACAGGAGTATTAGAAAATCTACATACTGGCAGGTCTGGCTAGGTTAAGATAAGCAAGCTTGACAAAATAAGATGATTTGGCTACATAAAGTCAAAAACAACTAGAGATGTCATGCAAGATGGATGGAGGACACGACAGTCTACCTGCATGCCCTAATCAGCGTGGACCCCTAATAACCGTGGTGTTTTCCATGGGAAATAGGGGTTTGACCAGACATCCTGATAAAAAAACTAAAATCAGATTCAGGAAAATAAAAGAATGCAATTATTTGTAGCTGTCTGCTTAAAGTGAAAGTCTCATCAGCAGATATAATGACAACAGCGATAACAGAAAATGAATCAGCTGCAGAGGAAGCATAAATCATACAGCAAAGTCAAAAAGAGGCATCGGCAACCAAAGTATGCATTAGTATGGAATGAAAACAAACAAACCGGTCTCTTACCCTGAACTACCTGACCTGGATGATACATAACCACCATATGATCCATAACCGCTGCCACCCTGTAAGCAGAGACATGATTTTTACAGGATTTTTAGTTTTTAACAAGGTTACTAGTGCAAGTGGTATATTTAAGACAAAAGAAGTATAAGCAGACAAACCAAAGCTGGAGATAAGCAGACTCAAACCGCTACCCCCACCATCCACACTTTCCCTACTTCCCCCAAGGCTCCAGGAAAAAAAGAAAGAAAAAAAAAAGAACCTCCATGGAAAACCAGAATGCATAAAACATCACCTGGCTGCCAGCATAATTTTCGTAACTTTCAGAATGTGACACATCAGTATGACCTCCATAAGAACCTCCACCAGTATAAGAGTATCCCCTCCCATGAGATTTAGCATCTGGTCTTCCTCCATGCTTCAGAGGTTCTGGAGGGCCCCCTGGAATAGGAAGATAAGGAACAGCTGAGGAAAATGAAGGCAATGCACCTTCCCTTTCAAAACAATTAGCCTTCAGCCGCATTGCCACTTGAACAAGGGCATTCCTAGCAACATCAAGATCTCCACTGATCTGCAACGCATTGCCAGTCAAACAGTCTAAGTTATCAAAACCTGGCATAGAACTATAATAACAGAGCTAGAATTCCCAATATCTGACGACAGGAGCAGTTAAGAAAACCACAACTCTAGTACGTATTCCTAATATATCTCATCTACCACTTCTCAGAAGACCGAAAACTGTCAACCAACCTGGACCATCTCATCATCTTCAGATGCAACCTTTGGGAGATTTTCCTTGGAAAAAATACGAATATTAGCTCTGGTCAGTCTCCTCATCTCAGATATGATTGACCCACCTTTACCAATTAAGCACCCTATGCGGGCTGTTGGAACAAGAAGACGGGTGGTATATGAAGGCTCGCCAGATTCCTGGTCAATCTTATCACTGCATCTTGGCTGAAGTCTAACTGCTGCGTCAATAGTTGCTGATACAGGGTACTCAAAGAACTGAAAGAAACAAACAAAAACCATGTAAAACAGAAATTTCATAAACAGGAGCTGTCATCTAATGCCACATCCTGACAATAGAAAGGTCATAAATTTACATCTCGAGAGGAGACTGATATTATACAGTCTTCTTCAGCAGTAGAGCTCTCAACTTTGATAATTGCTCCAGACTCCTGTCTTATTTGCTTGATAATACCGCCACCCTTGCCTATAACACCGCCAATTAAGCCAGTTGGGCATACCAAACGGAGACCAAATTCCCTAGCAGAATTCTCACCCCTAACAACTGGAGCAGGAAAGAAAGGATTAGAGGATCCAAGGGACCAATCCCCTCCAGCATCACCGTTGTACCCACCAAATGAACCTAAAAGTGGTGGAAGACCCATGATTGGGTTGGCTGCATTAGGACCCATGAACTGACCACCAGCTGGATACATGTTTGATGCACTTGGAAATAGCATAGTCTGCGACCTTGAAGGATTATCATGCAGACGAGATGAAATCTGATAGAGTGCCTTTCTCACAACAGATTGCTCCCCAGATATCTGATAACAAATCAAATTAAAAAATTCAGATTGTCAAAAGAAAACAGAAAATAAGAGGATAAAAGGCACATGTTCAGACTTTAGAGACCACACACATTGACCCTCACACATTATAATCCACCATGGAAAAACCGAATAAACATGTGGAAGAATTTAACACAAAAAATTAACATTTTCCGCCCACTAGCTAATAAGCCCAATCCTGATCTTGACCAATATTGGGGTAATAACAAACTGATATATATATATATATATATATATATATATATATATATATATATATTCACCCAAACTAAGAACTCAACCAATTGTTATCATGTGCATGTTCCTCTTCTCTCTCAATATTTTACGTTATTAGATTAACATGTTCAATTTATTTAATTGCCTGGCAGTTTTTTGACAGAAAAAAATAAAAGCCCTTGGACTTTTTGAAACAATTTAGGCACCATCAGAAAAGTATGAAGCAATTCAGAAACTAAAAGAACACCTGATAGGTATAAACCATTACCTGAAGAAGCTCATCAGTATTCATGGCACATGGAGGAAGCTGATCATTCTTCAAGATGCGAATCTGAGCCCCGGTTTCACTACGCATGTTCTGAATGATTTGACCTCCTTTTCCGATGATGCATCCAATCTGATCAGCAGGTACAAGCAAACGAGCAGTAACCACGCAGTTCTCCGGGTCAGCCTCTTCTTCACCAGGTGTCACATCAGAGATAATCCTATCATGAATCTTGAAAAGTGCATCCTGTGCAGGGCAGAGAAAGTCCATCTCTTCTTCATCAACATCAGTCCCTTTACCATGTTGGCGAGGACTGAATATGGTCACCATACGCTCATCACATCCAGGAACTGTTTCACCAATACGAATTTTTGCTTGACTTTCAGCTCTCAATTGCTTAACAATCTCACCTCCTCTACCAATAATACTCCCAATCTTCCTCCCTTGACACAAATAACGGTAAACAGTGTCATCTGGCCCAGGGACATATTGATCTCTCTCATCCCCTGAATGTCTCCTTTTGCCACCGCCGTTTTCATTCATGGTCATTGAATCTACTTGATGATAAGATCGCTTACCAGAGTTGGATCTCTGACCAGCCATTCAAGCAAGCAAAAATAGACCTCAATATGAAAATGTCTCGGCACCAAGGCCTGGGAAGGACGTGATAAATGAGAACAAGAAAACTGCAGTGAGAGAGAAAGAGAGAGATTTCCGAAGCAGTTTATGCTCAAGACAAGAAAGTGGTGGTTAAAAAGTAATCACGTTATTCACTTCCAAAAGAAACCACACAATGAACAGAGGCGTTTTAACCAAGTCATAGCACTGGTTCACACAAGGAGTGAACTGGCCTGTGTTCGAACAAAGCATTTCAAGCCAAGGAATCAAAATGAACTCATCCTTGGTTTGTCGATTCTAATAATGTTATCAGAATCGAATCAAATCAACTCCTTATTGATTCAATAGAAGTGGTGATTCATATCCCTAGAAAATTGGCAGATTCAGGCCCAATTCCAAATTAGCCTAATACATGCAGAATATAAACCTGATTTTGAGAAATAGCTCTGATTCTTTGGCCAATTGCTGAAAACGTTCAGTGATTTCATCTTTTTGTTCATGTAATCAAAGGAAATCCCCACCCATGGTTGTTTTCCTTCACAGATGCATTGATTTGAGGGTTTTTGTTTGTTCACTAAAATTGTGCACCAAAATCAGGATTGTCAATCATTAAATGTGTATAAAATTGGCTTCCCTTTTTGTTTTGAAAATATATTTGATCCTGAAAACATTTCTCTAGACTTTATGCTATTGTGATGTGATCTAGCGTTATGTTATTGTTTACTTTACAGATCATTATCATCTTTTTTGTATTTTTCTGAATTTTCTTATTTCAATTTTTCTGAAATTTTCTGATTTTCAAGAGTTATTTAATTAAGAAAACAGTTTTCGAAAAAGACCGATTCTGTTTGATATGGGCTGACTCAGGTCTTTTTGGAAAAATCGATACAGGTTTGATTCATTACTGACAACATTGGATACTAATAATCTATCCATCGAGTATAACAGGGTATTGGTTCTCTAGAAAAACCTTATGCCCGAAATTGACAGCTACCGCCATTCATTCCCCCTCCCTACTGGCGTTCCCCTTTTCAAGGATCCATTCACCTCTGTCCCAGTACAAAGGAAATCCTTCTTTAGTTGTGGACACGGTAATCATGAAAATCAGAACTTCTAACCATCTCTAAGAACAACTCACATTTTCTCTCTTAAGATTTCGGTATTTGGATCATACCACAATAATTCAAACAGACTAAGAACAATGATACCTGAACTCCCAACGCCGTGCTACTGCTATTTCCAAATTTTTAGTATGTACGAACACGCGAGAAAATTACACTCATCCGAAGCCCTAAATCTCCAAACAACCGCGATAAGAAAAGGCATAAGGAAACCCAAAAATCCTGCACAGCTAAAACTTCAGAACCTAGGGTTTAGATCACAGCATCAAGCATCAAAATCCAATCAATGGCACTCGAAAACATAAACGCTAGCATCACTTAACGATATGCATGCAACTTCACCATCCATCAAAGCCAAAGCTACCAACATTAACAAAGATCATACAGTAACGTAAAACAAAAGAAGAAACAACAAAGGAAAAAAGAGGCAACTCCAATTCCCTATACCCTGAATACACAGGAAGAAACCGATACCGATCCGTACTGCGCGAAACGGGGAGAATGATTTCGGGATAAAATGGGAAATCGTTCAGGGAGGATAGGAAGAGAAACAGATGGCGTACCTGGTCAGATCGATTTCCCGGAAAACCTTGAGAGAACAGAGGGAAAGAGTTTTCCCCAATTAAAAGGATGAGAGAGAGAGACTCGTGAGGCTCGAAGAGGAACGCCATATAAAAGGGGACAAAAAATTAGGGTTTTGTCTATCCGGTTCGGGGCGGGTCCAGATCTGTCTTTGCCAGATACTGAAAAATATCTTCCCGGAAAAGGTTGGCATACCGTATAATTAGGGGTGTCAACGGGTCTGGTTTACCCGGACCCGACCCGGACCAAACCATATAGGGACGGAGTATGGTGACAAATAAGAAGACCCGGGTCTAGAACCGAAGGTCCGATTAATACATGGACCCGAGTATAGTTTGTGAAATTTTATACCAGACCCAGACCTAGTTTTGATTAAGACCTATAATTTTTCAATGTAAAAATAATAAAAAAAAATTTATTTTACTGGGTATTGTAATAAATATAATTTTTAAATATTAAATAAATTCATATGAATCTTTTAACAAATCTGGATATTATTTAAATGGATATTTTTATTTGATCTGGATATTTATTTGGATTTATATTCGAGGAACATGCTTATAAATATTTAAATTGTCCAAGGACAAAATAGAAATATCATAACCAGGGATATATTTTGAGAAATAATTAAAGTATTTAGGGGTAAAATGATAATTTACCATCCCAAGGGCATATTCTGGTAAATACTTAAACTAAAATAGTAATTTTCATACTCAAATGACAACTAGGTTAAGTGGAATTCGATGGAAGGCATTTTGGTATATTTTAAGCATGTTCTTTTGAAATTTTGATAATTCAAGGTTTTTCGAAAATACAAGAGATGGTTTTCGAAAAACCACCACCCTGAATGAGTGAGAGGTCATGGTTTTCGAAAACCATGTCTCCCTCTCTCTCATCTCCAGTGTTACCAACAAGGAGCGATGGGGCAATTTTTACCCCGTGCCAACACATGGCATGGAGATGGTGAGTCACCCTCTCCCCTTCTATTTTGGCGACACTAGGGGGGGTCGACCCACCCCCTCACCTATAAATAACCCAAGGGTGTCTCTCTCATCCCACTCACCCCTCCCATTTCTCTCTTTATCTTTCTCTATCTCCCATTTTTTTCTTCTCTTTTCTTTTTTCCTTTTTCTCTCTTTAAAACCTAGACCCTCTCTAAAAAATTTGACTTAGACTCCATTGTTTTTTCTCAATCTACTCTAGTAGAAAGTTATGTAACCTTTGTCTCTACCTTCCTACGATTTTGGTTTGCTTAGGTTAGTCCTGCCCAAACAAATTCATCCCTTGGAGCTTGGCCAACAGAGGTTCTGCTCAATTCGACAACAGTTTTGAAATAGTAATGCAGAAGCCCTCCTAAAATTTTGGTAAAATTAGGTATGAATCCGTAGAACTCATATGGTCCTTCATACAGATTTATGCGGTGATTGTGGCAAAATTTTCATAAATTATGACTTGATATAATATAGGTTTTGACAAAATTTTCAGAAATTAAGACTTGTTATAAAGTAGGTTCTGGCAAAATTTTCAGAAATTATGACTTGTTATAAAGTAGGTATTGGCAAAGTTTTCAAAAATTATGACTTATTATAATGTAGGTTCGGGTTAAAATTTCTATTTATAACTTTATATAGAGAAAGTTCTTATAAAAATTTTAAAATAATTTATGAATTTTTTAAATTAAAATAGATCAAATATTGTTCAAATTTCAGTAAATTCATAGGCATTATTGCTAAAAAATAAAGAAAGTGTTGTTCAAATTTTTATATAAATTTTGAACTATAATCTGATTTAGGATAGGTATTTATGATATTTTAGAAAATCCCAAAATGAAGAAAAGAAGCCTCATAATGAATCATATGAATTTATTTCAATTATCATTTGTTTTTAGAATTTAATTTGATATAGTGTAGACGATGTGAAGTAAAATTATAGGTCATAGGGTTTGCATTGTTTTTCTAAGATAATTGAAAATATCTCACACTCTTATTTGCAGAGATTATGGGTTTAGAGTCATTATGAGACTTGTATATAATATATATGCTAAAATCAGCATACGTATGTAAGATTGTGATTAGGCCATGAGTGCTAACCTAAGATTCTAAAATTGTCTAGAGGTTCATTCATGATTTAATGATTGAAAAAGCATGATATAATGCATTGAATTATGTTGATACAAATGTTGTATTGGTTTTTATAATTATTTATGTTTAAATGATTTGAAATATATATTGTAATGCATAAATATGTGATAAAATAAAAGTATTCTTCAATTATAAATTCATATTATTTATGGTTATTTTAAAAGTGCATATTGATGCATAGCATGAATTTTTTTATGGGTATTAACCCAAAAAGTGTAACTTATTATAAATTTTGAGTATATTGCATTTATTTTTAAATATAACATGCATTGAGAAAATGTTCTCGGAAAGATAAGAAAAGTTGCACTAATAATTTAGAGCTTGTCAAATGTGGACAAGCAAGTTGGTTAAATGTGAATTGACATAAACACCAATCTCGTGGAATATGTGTTGACATGGATATGTTTCGGCGGTCATGTCTTGGGTCAAATGTGAATCCATCCCCCTCCATGGTGGATTAGGGAACAACGAAATCTGATACTCGATGCAGAGGTAGAACTGTGATTGTATACCTAGTGGTGTACTATGTTGACTACAGGGAGAGGGATGAAATGTCCCAGACTCTTAGCCCCAGGGAAAGGGATGTCTTGACAAAGAATCATAGACTTTGGTGCAAGTATCTTAGGGTTCCTCTAGAAGTTTAAAGTATAACATTAAATGTTTGAATGAACACTCCTGAGAAGCCTAAGAACCTAAATTGGCCCAAGAAGTGGTGCCTCAAAAATTGAATCAGGATGATTATTTAAATTATGATGGTTGCAAGCATGCCATGTAATTTAGTTTAAATGAAAAGATATAAATTATTTCATGTCATAGAGGTAAGGCATACCATATGCATAATTGTTATGCCTTAATTACATGTTATGATGTAATGTCATATAAATTATGACATGTTATTTAAAAATGTTCTATTTGCTTTATGTATGTTGTATACTAGAGACCGAGTAAAGGTCTTTGAAATATTACGAGATATTAAGTTGGCTCACTTTATTTTTTAAATATTTTTCAGGCTCAGAGGAATATGCGGACGGATAACGCAATAAACAGGGACTCAAGGATATTTTTGGAATGAACTGGGCTGCATTTGAGAGTCAACTGTTATTTTGGTTATGAAACTTTGATATTTCATTCAATAAAATGAATGAAAATATTTTGGTTATTTTAAATGAATGAATGATTTTTACTTTAAATTTGTGGCATGCCCAACCCAAAGTTATAGTAGGTTCAAATTAAAAATAAATAAATTTGAGAATTTTATTGTGTTTTCTAAAAGAGTTATTATAACAAAATATCTCTAAACTTTTGGGGTGTCACATGTATGGTATGGGTCTGATTCATGTAGTTCTTATCGAATCCAAGTATGGTTTCTCTTATAGTAGACCTAAGTCCAGACTCGATACCATACCCGAAAATCTGGTCCTAAGTCTGGTTCCACTTGGGTCCAAACCAAACCCAACCCATTCACACTACGTATAATCTCAATGGGTAGGATTTCATAAGCGATTTGAACTTGATCCGAACCACATTGAAGGATCCATATGGTATATTCTTAAATCCAGTTTTGTTTTAGAGCCAATGTGCATCTACACAGACTGAAACTAGATGTGATTATTCAGATATGGGTCTGAATCGGAACTAACCAACCCATTTTGGTTTTTCGACTTGAAAACCCATGTGTTGTACTTGTTTTCAATGGGTCCATTACCATAAATTCTTTTTCTTTTTTGAAAGGCAAGCTGGGGTTAGGTAGACCCCACCAATTATTATTCAACATTTTTAACCTGCAATGTCCCACCACTGGGAGACGTGCACTGACAGCTCCTACCAACCACCTGTTGGTAGTACCCTAAGGGCTTGTTTGATGGCTTGTCCAAGTTTGGACAAAATGAACAAAAAGGATGGAACATAACATTAATTTTGTTTGTTCTGCAATAATTGTTCCAAGTACAACGTTTGTTTGGATCGTACTCATATGTTATGCTCCAAATGTTCGTTGTTTGATGATGATGTGTGGACAACTTAGACAGTCATGGATAATGGGTGGAATTACTTTGTTTTGGATTGTATGACCCGATCCATTCACTATTTTACATCTTTTAACAAGTTTATTATGGTTTTTTACTCGAATATGTATCCAATTACGAAATTATATCTAAAATCATGAACTTTTGTCCTGAATATGGATTTGGAATTGGATTTTTGCCCCAAATATGGATCTCGTATGAGATTTTTTCCCCGAATATGGTTTTTTGCTCTGAATATGGATCTCAAATTGGATTTTTGCCTCAAATATGGATCTTGAATTGGATTTTTGCCTCGAATATGGATCTCGAATGAGATTTTTGCCCCGAATATGGATTTCAAATGAGATTTTTGCCTCGAATATAGATCTCAAATTGGATTTTTGCCTCGAATTTGGATCTTGAATTTGATATTTGCCCCGAATATAGATCTCTAATTGGATTTTGCCCTGAATATGGATTTTTGACCCGAATATGGATATCAAATTGGTTTTTTGCCCCAAATATGGTTTTTCAAAAACTATTATACATTGTGCTCATTTATCAAAAAAAAGGTGAAGAAGATTTTTACAAGGTCAACATTTTTGGATTACCTCAAAGTCTTAAAAAAGGTAAAGAAGATTGAAAGAATCCTTCAATTCATAGCATTTGTGGAGGCACTCGCAAGGTTCTTGTTAGTTGTTTTATCCTTTGTCTCAATGGGTTGACTAAAATTAGCTTAAAACTCTTCAAGGGATATATCTTCTATGCATATGTATTTGTCTTTATATTTTGCAGTTCAAAAGAGAAAGACAACCGAATTTTCAGGGGTTTTCTGCTCAACTAACGATCTCACTTAACAAACCTAAAAGACAAAATCTAGAAAAGACCAACAAAATAGAAAGAAAATCGGAATTTTTTTGAACTCGACCTACCTGATCCCGCTCCAAAACTAGAAGACTAAAGATCGATATCTGAACCACGATTCCTCCTCAAAAGACCAAGTTCAATATCAACCCAGAAGACAAAGATCTAAGAGACGCATACGAAAAACTACCACTATAAACAAAACCCAAGAAAATTTATGAATTTTTCCAAAAATCAAATGCTAAAAACTTCCCAAAAAGAGATTTACATTATATATCGAGTCAGTGAAAAAGGAATGAATCTACAAAACCCAAGATGAGAAACCTTCAAAATTTGACCCAAAAATAAATGAATCGAAAAAAATCAAGGAGGTTGAGTCATGGCTGAAATCAACCAAAGTCGCAAAATAAACGAGAAAGGACCAAGAAACTGAAACAAGAAAAAAAAGCAAAAGAAAAAGAAATTGCTTGCAAGAATGGATCAGGAAGAAAACCCTAACCCTAATTTGCGAGAGAGAGAGAGAGGACAAGGAGGAGGAGAAAGCCTAATTTGTGAAGACAGGCGATATAAAAAGAGGGCTTATGGATAAGGCAAGGAGCCAATTGGTGAGGAAGCGGATCAAGTCATGCTGAACATGAGCGTTTTTGCTTATGCTGACATCGTGGCCATCCGATTTGCATTTTAAAAAGCTCAAAAGTCAACAAAACCATGTGGCATTCATCCAAAATGCAAACAGACGGCCACGATGTCCGCATGAGAAAAAATGCTCATGTTCAGCATGACCTGATCCGCTCCCAAGTGGTGGTGGGTTATGAGAAGGATGATCCTCAATGGCAATACAGTGGCGGCAGAGAGACATGGGCAATGCAGGGGCGCCCTTTATAGAGGCAACACAAATGTGGAAAAGGAATGTGTGATGCCATCCTCTGGTGGTGATGGTTCTCGCTCAGGCGGCAGGAGGTGAGACGGAAAGTCGAGGAAGGTAGGGGTGGATGAAGCACCAATGGAAAAGTCGAGGCATGCCCGTCGAAAATTTCATTCCCCTCATCCCTGTTACTTTTGTAACAGAGGGGAGAGTGGAATGAAAAGTTCATATGTTTAAGGACGCAGCAGACGTGCGGAACGCTATCTGTCGCGTCCAAAATTTGTTGGAAATCGCCGTTCCCAGTGAGATTTTTGTCTGAATCATGTTGGGAATGGTGCATCAAACATACCCTAAATTCTTTTGCCATAACTAGAACTCGAACAATATTATGATGTTTGAATCAGGTTTGGATCCAGATTTTGAGTTTCTATTTAACATATGGATTCAATTTCGGGTCTAGGTTGACCCAACCTATATCTGACACGTGTGTGTCTACGATTATGATGCTACAGGTGGTTACTCATATGGTCAGTGGTGTCTTGTGTCAATCTGAAGGCCCAGGACGAATCATGCTGCCACATGGGGTTGTCGTTGCTTAATCACAATTGGGGCATGTAGTAAGGCTGGATGATGGTGTCCTCAACCTGGAGTTTTACCGGAAGAAGGCGAACCCATTGTTGGTTCTTAGTATAGTTTTCCTTCATCATAAAAAAAAAGATTGTCACATAATTTATTATTCTTGAAAAAAACTCAGAAAGAAGTATTTTTTGATAACATTTGCAGCGCTTTGTGATTCTTGAAGTTTCTCAACTTTTTTGTGATTGCAAATCACAATCATAGCACTTCAACGAAACTATGAGAAAATGTAAGTTGTGATTTCTCAATTATAATGTCATATTATAGGTAAACATTATTCAACCCACCTGTGACACAACAATAGCCAAACCATCTATTATGGTGGAAGGATCTAAATGAAAGAACTTAACTTTACTCTTGCATTTAGGAGAAAAATAAACTATTACTAATTTACTTGTTGATATAATTAGTGAGTCAAACTTGGTCTTATTCAATTAATTTTTTCAAAGATAATCGTATTGTCTTTGTAAAATGGTGTGCTTTCTAAAATGCCTATCAATTTGACAAAATCCCTTGCATGTCTAAAATTATCGATTCTCAACTTTTTAGGACATTTTTGCTCTTTGCACATGTGAACTTGCTCAGGTTCATGTGATATATAAGTACGTTGTAAGAAATTCACAATATGTCAATAAAAAGAAGATTATGCGAACATCCACAAATACAGTACGACCTTAACAAAGATAACTTGAGTACCTCACTTAAGTAAATACTCTTTAAGGAGGTCCGCAAATGTGTGCAGACATTCATAAATACTTGTTGTGAATGTCCTCGACTTTCACACTCTGATGAAATCTCCACAAATACAATATGACCTTCACAAAGATAACCTTTGAACCTCACTTAAGTAAATATTCATCAAGGAGGCCCACAAATGTGTGCTGACATTCACAAATACATGTTATGAATGTCCCTAACTTTTGCACTCTTACGAAACCTTCACAAATATAGTACGACCTTCACAAAGAAAACCTATAAATCTCCTTTAACTAAATACTCCTCAAAGAGGTCCGCAAATGTCTACTGACATTCACAAATACCTATTATGAATGGCCTCACATATTTGCGGTGTCCTCTTTACATTTACAAGATGATTCATGAACATTCTTTGTATATGCGGTTCTTGTGACTTCATTTGCGGACTGTGAACACCCTAAATTTTTTAAAATTTTATAAATATTCCCTTTTTTGCCCCTGGCCCCATTTTCTAAGAAAATTGAGTCAATTTTAATATAAATTTTAGTTATTCTTTGGATTTTCTGGAATAAACTCCATTTTTATATATCTGACTCAATTTCAGATTTGGATCCAGCATTAAAATTCAAATTTGAGTCTCGTTATACAATTTTCAAACTAAAATTACAAAATGCCATAAATAATTTCTGAATGGCTCAAACAGTCGATCCGACATCCAATTGGATCCACAACTCTGTATTTTCTCAATTCGAGGTTAAAAACTTGAATATTTTCTCAAAACCTGAATCCAAACCCATTTTCTGAAGAAATTGCCAAAAATCAAACCCAAATTCTCAGAAAACCCCTCTTTTGTAAATATTTCTCAAAAAATTACAAAAATAGTTTTAAAATCCCTTATTTTCCCTTAGATTTTAGAATTTTATGTCAAAAGCCCCCAAAATATAGAAAATATTAGAAAAAAAAAACAAAAGATAAAAAAAAAAATTTGTAAAAATGAACCACCTTTTTGAAAATCTTTAAAAACGAGACTTGTTTTTTTAAAAAAAAAAAACTAACAACTTTCGGTTTCTAAAGGTCGACCACTTTCTCCCTCGAGCTCTGGGGATCTTTCTCAATTCTTCTCCAAGGGTCTACATAAACAAGTTATCTCCTTCCTCTTTCGGCATCCGTTTTTCACCTCAGCACTCGCATTCCTTCACGATCGCTCTTCAACCCCTTTCCTTCCTTCTTCTATCCCCATTATCCTCGTTATTCTCTTTCCCTCCCCACTGGTGTCATTTTTTCCCCAATCAGTGAAGAAAGCTCCACTCGACGACAATGGGTCGAGGAATTATCTCTCATGATCTCAATATCCTCTGAATCCAAGGTGAGTAAACCTCTCTTTATTTCTTTCCTCTCCTTTCTCATTTACTTACTTTCCACTTTTTTTTTATTATTATTCTTGTAATTTTCTGAATCGTTCTTTATCTTTCAATAAGAAAAGCCTCTTCGTAAGCGTCGATCTGCATATAGCAGAATCGACCTACATATGGCAACATTAACGGAATTCTCAGATTCTGACATTTTTTTTAGTTGTCTTTGCAAATTCTATGTGTTTTCCATATCCAATTCCCCTTTCTTCCAATTTATTTTTAGAATTCCTGCTTTTCTCACTTCATTTACGATTCATTTACCTGTTGCATGGCCTATTTCTTTTCTCATTTTGGTTTTAATTTCTTTGGCTTATACCCGATTATCCGTTGCATTTAATCTCCCACTTTGATAGTGTTTGATTCACTGTTTCTTCATTTTCTGTTGTGTTTCTTGATTGAAGCATCATCTGTACATTTTTTTTTGTGTGTGTTTTCTCCAGCCCTTTGTAATACATGCACAGTTTGATTCCATCCAACACTGTACATTTGCTTTCATCCTGTATCTTGGCACGACACAACACTTTTAGGATGTCAATCCCCTGTGAATCGACACCTGATTCAATGCCATTTAGTTTGTTAGAATGTATCATTGTATTTTGGTATTGCATTCTGGCATATGGACGTATCGTTCTGCATCAATCCCATCCCCTTGTGTTTCCTTCAGTCATGAGTCACTCTTATCATCCTTATTGGATGATCTAATACAGCCTCTGGTTTGCTTTCTTTGGACATAAATCCAGAGAATCATTGCCCATCAGATGTTCAGGGGATCCTGACAAGCCAGCGTGTAAATAAAGAACTTCAATGAATATATTCCTTATAATTTTTCAATCTTACTAAAGGTTTTGGTCCTGTTAAAGATGTAAATGAGTTTTAGAGCATTGTTGATTTATCTAAACTTCGACTGCGTGTAAGGAAGTTGATGTAGTAAAAGAGTGTCGCAGCTAGCTCTCTCAAAGTGTCGTGTCTGAAGCCGCCAGGAAGATTTGTCTTGACAGGTTCTTCCCTTTCAAGCCCCATGAATGGTCCAAACTTTTCCTGGGCATTCAAAGGGCAGCTGATGATTGCAGAGGAGATTGTGCACAGATGTTTAGTTAGTCACCTGGATCCAGACAGGATACTACCTATACCAGAACAGGTTGAAGTGGCAAATGAGTTTCTCGAGTTTGATGGGGAGGTGGACCGTTTTTTTTTTTTTTGGAATTTATGAAAGTGTTAGTCTGATGGGTCAGTGAATACCATTTTTGAATATGTCTGGTGATATTTTGTCATTCCTAAAGAGTAAAAGGGTCTGTCAGCTCCATGTTGCAGGAAATATATGCCTTTAAGGTCTTCCCAGGTCTGATATTTAAGGTAATGTATGTTGTCTTTTCATGATAATTACCTCTGATATCTTAAAACCTCAGGTTAGTCTCCAAAAAAAATCTTCTCATTAACACTTGATGTTTGAACTTTCTTCTTATTCTCACATGGTGGCATTACTTTTGCAGATGGATCACTTCCCCGTTTGGCTATTGTTCTGGTAGGTCTACTGGACCATGTTACTGCAGATGATTATCTTTTCTGCAACCCTGGTATGTCTCTTGTTTTATGCTGTTCAGAACCATGGGTTTAGGATGTTGTTTTCATCTTTTGCAATCTGGTAGCATATCATTCCAGTCATCATATTGGATTTAGTTTTAGCATTATTACCAAATCATAGCTAGGTGGCCATCTTATTAATCTCTTTACAACATAACCCTCCCATACGTAAGTTGTAATGTTCTTCTGCAAATCAGTTGTAGCTAGCACCCATAGAAGCCTATCATCCTGTTACTTTGCTCTTCACTTCTCACATGCCACACAACATCACCTCCATCTATCACCTGCGCATTGTCCATATGTTGTATTTCCTACTTCATATCTACCACAACACATTATATCGCCCCGTACACAACATCACATTTCTGCACTTTCACATTGCATTCTCTTCATATCTCCACCTGCATATAGGTATTCCACCCACTGTTGGCACCCACACCCTGCTGCACTTTTACTTAGTTATTTACCCCTATCTATCAGCATTGGCTACTTCATTCACCAACACACCTACTGCAGCATTTCTCCAATCTATCGATCTTCCACCTAACTACCACCTTCAATAACCATATCCACCCTACTTCCACAATACCACTGCTCCACTCTTCATTGCCACAGGTGCCCACTTATGTTGGTATCTACCACATTTTGAATCCCGCACGTCTCCTTGAAATATCAATCCTTCTCTTCCACTATCCAAAATTTATCATTGAACCAGAAGTTGTAATACAAGAATGTGTCTCTAAAGAGCTCGAGAAGATGAACTTAGAATTTAGAGGCTATGTCAAAGCAATGATATTTTATGCTCAGACTCGACAAATGACTAATTGCTTCTTGACATTAATTCCAGAAATGAAAAAGGATTGGATTTTATCTATATTGGCCAACATATAAATGTTTGGTCTGAGTTGAACTATTTGACATTTGGAGATTTACCAATTTCATAAATTATTGGTTTAAAAAGTTGTGAATCCTCAATTTTGCATTTAAAACATTTTTTGTGATATCAAATGACATAAATCAAGAAGTTAATATAAGGGTGTGTGAGGTCAAAAGTTCATTTTGTTAGTATGGTTTGCATTTTATATGAATCAGTTGTAAATTTTGATAAGTTAATGTAAAACTGTAATGAACTCAATGTCAAACAATTATTCTAATACAGAAGTTAGTTAGAACAAAATGCTTTTGAATGAGTACTATAGTTGTTTATTCTAGCTTGCTCTTTGCCTTCATATTTAGAGGGCTTTGTGATTATATACAGGTACACCCGTTTTGTTTGACTGCAAGTGGATGCTTTTGTCTCCTTATCTTTGTGCACCTTCTTAGCACTAGTATGACCTGTTGTTCTGTGCCTATAAATACAATACCATTTGATGCCATTTTAACAATTTGGCTTCATATACTGTACAACAGTTCATAGTGCTATTTTGAGTCCATATTCTACATCCCTGAACTTGCAAATATGAGATTCCAGGTTCATTGTTTCATTGTGAATTGTGCACTTGCATGAAATATAAATTCAAGCACATGGCAAGAATACTTTTTAGTTTGATTGACAGTTCAAATGAAGTGTTCATATATGACGCATAGCTTCATTATGATGAAAAGAAATAAAGGAAAAATGCATGAACAATGAATTCCAGACCCTGCTTGTACATTAAACATGGCATGGACAGGGTTGTGGTTGGACTGGTAACGAACTGAGTCACTTGTATCTCAATCAAGTAAATAACTTATGGATCTTGTTTTGACTGAGTGGCTTAAAAGGGGAAGACATGGAGATCTGTGTAGCTTTGGTGACTATATTTGGCCTGGTGACAGACGTGGAAGGAGAGGAACTGAAGATCAAGCCGTGAATCCTATCAATACTCATCACCACATTGGTTGTTGCCACCTACAACCTAGCCCCTCCAACTTATAGCATCATCACCACTTCATCATTCAACCTATAGTAAATCCACTTTTCTATACACGTTTTCGCATGTACACACAAATTCCCCTCACATGTATTCCCATTAAAAGCACACATATGCTAACCCTAATCTCTTTTTCATGTTTTGCAGTTTTGCCTTGTGCTAACTCGTTTCTTTGCAGGAAAATCATGAAAACTTATATTACTTTCCTAGATTAGGATTTTATTATCTCAATTTCGATTCAAGAATTGTAGTGGCTAGATATTAATGAGAATTTTTGCACTAGATTAGAATATATGAGCATACATATATCTTAGAAATTGCTTGTTTTCATCTTATTTTTCTCTTATTTCAAAATTTCATGAATGAGAACACAAATGGCACGTGCACCATTCTAATAAGAGGTAATTAATATCCTAAGCAAATGACCCACATTGATGACCATAGTCAAAATGTGGATAATGCTTAGGATTCTTATCTTTTATGGAATAACATTGGATCCACACTGGATCACTTTTCAAAAATTATCATATTTTTCTAAATATTTTTTTTCTTCCTTTATCAGAGTTTAACTTAAAATTAACTCAAAATATATATCAATGGCCATAGTTATGATATATTGAGAGTTAATTTCATTTTAAATTCTATAAAGACAACAAAATGTATTTTATTCTTCATGTGAATTTAAATATAGATTATTATATAATACATTTTATGACCATAGTCAGAAATGTATTATATCTTCAATCTTATTTCAATTCACTTAAAGAATAAAACATGCTTTTCAAAAACCCAATTTCAAATTCTTTTAAATTCATTCATCTTTTAGGATAGAATTTCATCATATTTTCAAACATTCTTTTTCAAAATCCAAGTGATTTTGAGATATATTTTCAAAGTATCCTCTTCATTTCTCAAATCAATTTTTAAATCTTATTCAAATTCATCCTTGTATCTTATTTCAAAAATTCAAACTTCAATTTCAAAGTCCAAATTGACTTTGAAGTTCATTTGTATATTCAAAATTCAGTTTCAAATTCATTTTCAAATTTGAATTCTAAATCTCAAATTCATTTTCAAAAATTCAAAGTCTGAAGTCGGTCTCACATTTTCAAATTCCAAGTATAGATTCAAATTCCCATCTTTTCAAAATCTCAAAACATTTCTTCAAAACTTATTTCAAAATCACTTAGAAAAACTCAAAATTTTTGAAGCACTTCTCAAAAGCATACATCTTTGAATTTTCATTGCACAAGCATGATTCTTTGTGCATTTTTGACTTAGAATAATTTCTTAGATATTATTTTAAGCAAAGCAAAAGACATTTATTCAATTATTGGTTCGATTACCTCTGGTAAAGGCGCCAGGAACAATCGAACCTCGTACCGACGAGCGAATCCCGTCTCTCCATTTTTCTCGCAAATTTTCAAAACGAAGGCGAGTGATTTTTAAAACATTTCTTTCTAAGGTCAAGTGAGACCTTCACAAAAGAGTTCCCCTTTCTTCTTTCCTTTTCTTTTCTCTTCTCTTTTCTTTTTTGGCTTTTATTTCTCCTTTAAAAAGGGAAATAAAGGTTAGAAAGGAAAAGAGGAGGAAAAGAGAGGATGATACAAGAGGAAAAATTGTGTGATAATCACACAGACTTGTCGAACATTCACACATTGGACATGAGATTCATAATTTTTCTCAAGACTTTAATCTGAATCTTGTCATGTTGTGAATCTCTGTATGAGCATTAGATGTGACACTTCATTTTTTCAAAAATGATGATTCACAATTTTGGGTTGTTTTTGCCTAGCAACCCGGGTTTTTTTGTGGTCCCCAACTTTTCCCCCTACAAAATTTTTCAACGATTATTTTTTGGTAAAATTCTTCGGTGTTGTTACTTTCTCTATGTCGCGCGGCATGTACAACTTTTTTAATATTTAGGACATCATCGATGGTGAGATATTTTGATACACACATCTTTAATGGTTGAATCAATTATTTTTTAAAATTTTCAATTATTTTATGAAACATTGGCATTAATCTCTTATTTTATGAAAGAATTGCATGGTTCTCAAGTTATCTTTTTATGTTCAATAGCCTATTCTATTTTCATATAACCTTTTAAGGGAAATTTTGCATGATGAAGAATTTTTGAGAGTTAGCAAAAGGTTCTTGGTCCTATCCTGTTGTATACAATTGAAACCATAGTGAACTCATTTTCTTTAATATTTGCTTTTATGTTTAGTATAAATTATTTTTTATCACTATTGCTTCATGATCATTTAGATGACTGCATTATATCTAAAAAGGAAAAGAAAAAAGAAAATTATAAAAGTGAACCTTTTGTCTTCAGTTTAATGAATATCTATTGTTTGCTTCATCTTCCTTGTGTGCTTTTATTTTCTTCTAGTGTTTTTATCATGTAAACAAAAAAAAAACTAAAAAGACATCTTCTTGCAATGCATATGATTAGGCATGTGCAAAATTTTGTTGAAAGAAAAATAGAGAACAACTCTTATGATTTTATTGTTTTTATTTAATTGCATAGTTTTCCTTTTCTCTCAAAAAATATTTAAGTCCATAGTTGATTTCCATAGTTTGAGATAAGATGTTGATGTTATAAGATATCAGTAATGAATTTTAACTGCTATTTACATGAATTTTATATAGATCACTAGTTTCTTTATTTTGTTTTTGTAGAAAATTATTCATTTATTATTATAAAATGGTGATTTAAGAGACTCTCACAACACCAACACCAACACCTACTGATGGAACAAAGCAAATAGAGGAACATGTACATTATTTGTTAGTTGATCAGTCCTACTATGGACTACAAAGAAAGCTTGACATGTGGATAAAGAGAAAACCTACTTTATAGCCACTTGTATGGGTGTTGGACATATACCACAATAAATACATGAACACCTTCAATGGCAGCAAAAATAACGGTTGAAACAAAAAAAAAAGGTTGAGAAGCTTGTAGCCAAAATCATGTCTCCATTCCGAAAGCATTTAAGGAGGGAGATTCATGTATACAATCAGTGGTGAAGAAGTTAAATAAGTCATTGACTAAGTTTGAGGCTATTGCTAACCTGAATGCTCGGCTAGAGAAAGCAGGAGACGTGACCACCTGTAATGGTAGTGGTAAGATGGAGAGAGAGAGAGAGAGAGTGTGCACACTATGAGGTTGGGAAGGGCAAAGAAGGTACCTCAGTAAGAGTAAGATGCAAAGGCTGCAATGGAGATTGATGTTGATGGTTCTCAGCTGAAGGAGAAGGAGAGTGAAGGTTCTTTTGCATATGAGAATCCTTAGCAAAATGAGGATTGTGGGGGTGGAGAGTGAGCAAGATGATCCTCGGGGGGTCGCAGAAGGATTCTCAAGAGTCTGAGGAGGTGTAAGATCATCAACCCTTGGAAGAGCAAGTGAATGCTCTGAGAAAGTGGTTGCAACGACAAACAAGGTCTAGTACATGTGAACATGTACTTTATTTATTTATTATTGTATGCAATATATTTGTATGATTTTGCAATCAATTTCAAGGTTACATTTAATCATTAATTAAATTATCATATATATATATATATATATATATGTGTGTGTGTGTGTGTGTGTGTGTGTGATTCTTGTAATTTGATCTTTAAAATGTTATATATGTGTGCGTGAAGCATGTATGTAAAATAACTATTTTGAATATTGCAACTCATTGTCATATATGTGTGAAGCATATATGTAAGATAACTATTTTGAATATTACAATTCATTGATTAATTTGTCATATATGTGTGAAGCGTATTTTTAGGATAACTAGTTTGAATATAGACATACTTTATTAAATCTTGAAACTAAGTTTGAATTTTAAATTGAATTTTTTCTTAGATTATAATTTGAATTACATTTGAATTTAAATTTAAATTTTTATTTAAATTTTTTATTTAAAATTGTATCATGACTTTAAATTTGAATTGGCATTTAGCTTTTAAATTAAGAATTTGAGTTTAAACTTGAGTTTGCATTGAGATTATAAGTTTGGATTTAAATTTTAATTATGAGTTTGAATTTTAAATGAATTTTACATTATGAATTTTAAACCTTAAATAAAATTTGAATTATGGGTTTAGAATTGAATTGTAATTATGGGCTTGGAATAGAATTTAAATGATGAATATGAATTCAAAAATATTTTTTAGTTTATATTTGATTTTGGGTTTTGAATTGAATTTGAGTGTTATATTCAATAATTAAATTATGATATTTGACTGATTTATGCAAATTTTATTGTGATTGCAGGATCTGCAACCTTCAAAAGAGGAGGATCCAATAAGTCTTATACATCGGTTCTACTAGTTCCAAGCTCAAGAGTAGTTCTTAACACTATCAAAGAAAGTGAATGATTGGTTGGATTGAATGCATTTTACAAATTTCTTGGAGCTCACATCATGGAAGATTGGTCACACTCTTATAGATTCCATAGTGTAGTTATGGAATTCAACAACCAACATGTTTCAGTTCGTTGATTGTGAGATGATCATCACCTTGAAAGATATGACATGCATCACCAAACTGAAGTGTCATGGGGAGCTAGTGAATACACCTTAGTATGGAGAATTCCAGTGCCTATGTAAACATTTGTTGTGAGCAACCAAGACTACATTTGAAAGTAAAAGGTTGAAGTTGTCATGGTTGGTGAACAATTATGATAACAACAGGGCAAAGAGAATGGAGGGAAAATTACCTTGTAATGGAGAGAAGGTCGGTCATAGGGTAGACAAGGAGATGAGGACAATCTTTCTCTACTTCTTTAGTACATGTGTATTCATCGACACTAGTGCAAAGTTGATTCATGTATCATATGTGCAATTGGTGCAAGACCTAGATCACATCGATGAATATGTATGGGGAGTAGCTTCACTTGTATACCTGCATGCAAGTTTTGGTCATGTGAGCCATGGAAGAAAAAACTTGGCAACTATGTTGGTGTTGTTGGAGGTACGAATATTGATTAGATTTGATTGATGTAAATTGCTATCTCTATATACTGATTTATGTATTAATCCATGTATTGATCCTTATTGGTTTGAATATGGGAGCACATATCCATTGGAAGGCCCCTTGGATGTGACCCAGTTCTTCAATTTTCACATATTGCTATGTAGAGTAGGTCACACACATGAGAAAACTTAGACATAGAGGAAGATGAGGAGAGAAATGATGGAAGATGGATGGGTCCTCAGTTGGGAAGGGTTCTTTGCACTACAAAGTTGTGCATGTTGGCCAAAGCATATGTAAGTATGCATGAAAGAAGTGGTTATATTATTATAAATAATGTAATATAAGATAAACCATGAATGAAACTTCATTCTCTAGGTAACATGGTACCCCTGTGGAGAAAATATAGTGGAAGAAGATGTGGTTGTCCAAGCCATGGACCTTGCGAGGAAGGAGATTTGGTTGTATAATATGAATGAAGTTGAACGTCAAATTGTGAGTCAAGTGGTCTAGCAGTTTGGGTATGCTCAACAACAACCTCGTCACCCTCTTGCAGCTAGCGAAAGCTTTTCAGCCTGTTTGAAGGATTGGTCGAATGATTACTGCACATTGTTTTTCTTTGAACTTGAAAATTGTCATGACGGTGGTGATGAGGTCGGCTTGTATTCCATAAATGTGTCTGCCAGAAGAATGTAGCTACTGACAGTAAGGAATTGCCAAGCAATTCAAAGGCGAAGAGAGGCATTGAGATGGTAATGCACTTATATATATTAATTATGTTTATAAATTTATTTTCATTATAAATTTATTTCCTTGTATACATATATATTTTAATTACATAACCAAAAGAGGAGGAGCAAATTGGGGTGAGGAGGCTGAAGCTTATAAGGACTTCAAGTGGAGTGGATGTAGGCTTTGCTCTTATCAGAGATGAAATCCGTAGGCTGTAGGATTTGCTTGAAGCAAAGAGCTGAATATCACTTGATAAAAAGATTTCATTTTAATAACTGATGATGGGAGTCTATTGATTAAATAGTATAGTCACAAATGCATAGTCCTAATATTGAGTAGTCATGAGAATGAGTCATTAGATTGAGCCATGTCTCAATAGTATGTCGATGTTTATGTTCAATTGATTTGTTTTGCTTGTGCATTGTTGATCCATATTTTGGAAAAGATTTTGAAATGATTTTATAATGGATTCAGATATAAAACTTAGTGAGAGATAAGGGTTTTGTTCTTCAAGAATGTGACCCTTTCCTCCTATGGTGATCATGGATCAATCGATTCAGGGGTGCATCTTTTCATCTTACAGTTCTTGGCGTGTGATTTAACACACCTCGATCTGATCTCCTAAAAAAGAAAGTGAAGTTGATAATGCGGGCACCACCAACACTCAAAACACAGAAAAGCAAGAATAGTACAAGAATTAGAGATAAACATGTCCCAATAAATAAAATAAAATAAAATAAATATCAATAAATTAATAAAAGAGTTTACCACAAACATAGGTAGCTCCCCTAATGACTTCGACAAGTGCAACGAATTTGACATAACTTGTGCAGGATTCCGACAGGGTGGACCCAATGGGGCAATGAATCTAGACCTAGGGGATGACTAATGGGCTCAAAAGGAAAAGGGCACAAGGCTAGGATGATCTCTCACAGTAGCACTCTCATAGATAGACTTCAAACTTTAGATGCTAGATCATAGATGTTCAAAAAAGGGAGAAAAGAGACCTCTTATTTATAGATTTTCTTATAGATTTTGGACCGTAGTTGGTTGGTTTTGGATCTAGGTATCCAAATTCAACTATTGCACATTAGTCTTATTTTGATTGGCTAATGGTTTGAGGTAGCAAACTTTGATTGGCTGGTTGATTTCTTAAATGATAAGAAATTAGGTTTTAGGAAGGCTTACTAGGCTTATATTAAAGTTTTGGAATGTCTAATCACTAGATCTTAGATTTCTATAAGGTCAGATAAGGCTTATCCTAAGGAAATAGGAAAGATGACTAGGTTCAATGAAGAGGAGATCTAGGGCTAGATCTTGGATCTTAGGAAAGTTGGTCCATGGAAATCTAGGATTTTGGCAAGTCATGGGGCCCACAAAATCCTTATTTAGTGGTCAATTTGGGTCTGGACAACACTATATTGGATAAGGATCAAGTCAATGATAAGGGGATCTGGATCATGTCCAATGATCCAAATGATAATTGGATATGGATCAGGTCCATAGTTCAAATAACAATTAGATCCAGATCAATTCCATGATCCAAATGACAATTGGATCCAGATTAAGTCTCGACAACCATTCAAGTAAGATATGTATATGGATCAGACCCATTTTGACATAAAATTTATTTTGACCATAACTTTTAATTTAGGAGCCTCTTTTTTATGATTTTGGCATATTAAAAAGCTTATGACCTCTATTTTAATTCATATTTTAGGTAAAAAGATTGAAAATGTTAGTTTCTTGGCAAAAAATGCACTTAAAATTTAAAAAGGCTTGAAATCTCTTGACTTTGACAAGGGGATTTTAACAAAAGGTATTTTGGTAAAAAATGGGGTGTCTATAGATGCCCCTCTTTGTCATCGTGCAAAACTTAGTTGATGACAAAGAAGTAGACACACCGATTTTGAAAAGATAAAAGATAATTCAAAGAAAAGTTTGATGGTCATCATAAGACCTTATCAAAGACTTTGGGCAATTTTGAGATTGAGTGCATTCCATAGCTTTAAGTGCATGCATGGCTATATGCAAGGATCTCCTAGGCTCTTCACCTATTGACTGGAGGCCTTGTGGAGCTAGCATTTTGTCCCACATAAGGGTTTTCTAGGCTCTTCACCTATTAACTGAATGTCTTGCCGAACGAGATCGAATTTGCAAGATGAGACAAGTGCCTTTAAGCATAAGATTGCACAGAGAAATACAAATTTTGAGATATAAGATTGATTTAGAAATCAATAATGTGAAAGATGAACTTTTCTTGAAAATGCTTGGGCTATTTGACTAAAAGGAACATTTAGAAATTACTTTTCAAGATGTGAAACTTGTATTTAGAAGGAGGATATTTGTGTGCTTGCTTGGTTGGGTAGTGGACTACGAGGACCTAATGTCCAACTATCTAAGTTCAAGAAATCCTAAGATAGGATGGGGTAAGGCTTACCTAATGGGAGCAAGATTCATCTTAATGAATTTTCTTTCATTAACATGCAAGATATAGGCGGTGAACAAGGATTGACATTAGAAATGTGACCCCTAGGTCTAAGGTTATCATGATGTATGCTAGACACTATTGACTCATGATCTACATGATATGATTTTTTTATGCATCAAATAGAAAATACATGCATGTGACTTTTGGGTAATGAGTGAGCAAGCTTCAAAAGGAATAGGTGAGAAATGCTTGAGACCATGTTTTAGACTTATCCAACCCAAAATTTTAGATTTTTTTTAAAATCAAACCTGTGTGTGCAAAAAGTATGCCGCTTTCATCTTGATCCAATGTGATTTTAGCCTATGTTGACTTTGAAATTTAGTCATGTTCATCTTACTCCTCCTTTGAAGGTTATCATAGGTCAGGAAAACCAACTTGGCTTTATTGTCATCCTGCTTTTTGATCCTGATAAAAATTTAAAGATGACTAATCATAGGTGTTCTTAGTTAGGATCCATAGCACTAGACTACTATAATGAGTCATACAGATGTTAAAACTCTATATGTTGCCAAACAAAAAAGCGCCAAAGGGGGATTTTTGTTGCCCCTGGGGAAGAGAAGATAATAATGATAAGTCCAGGTTTATCCTAAGCTGGATAGCGTCTTCATGATTTTTCTTAACCAACAACTTCCCCATTTCCTTACTTTTGCACACTTTCTTTCACGTGTGGATCTTTTTAATCTTTTTCTCTATGTGTGACCACTTTAGCTCTTTTCACCTCTCAGACCATTGTCACCTGAACCTAAGACCAAACTATATCCTCCATTGAAACCATCAAGCCTAAGAGTATAACATTTTTTTCTCACTTTTAACACATTTTTCTCACATTTGACATTTTTTATTCTTTTCACCTCTTTGGTTTGGCAATTGGTGAAGTCCACCGAAGGCTAGTGACTTGGGATTCCCTACGATTGACCAAAGAAAGTTGAGAAGCAAGTGGTGTGACTTTTAGCAATGATATTTTTAAAACATATTTTTATCGTTGAAATTGTTTTGGAAAATCGCCACCCAAGTAATAAAACTGATTTCCCACATAAGTGGTGAGTCGGATCGATCCACAGGGAAGATGATATACTTAAATTAAAACTAAACTTTGCATTTTATTGATAATGAACTTGTTCAATTATACAGAATATTACAGGGAAAAATACTTTGAACAAGAACAAAAAGGAGCCATGTAGTGACTTAAACCCGCAAATACAGGAGCATTTTCGTCATTTCACTTGATGTGATACTCGATCACTGGGACAAGATGCTCTTAACTTGCAACTTAATATCACCTGCACGACAAAAACAAAGTTAGTAAAACTATTTATAAAGATTGAAATAACTATCTCTAAATTAATTCTAAAAGTAATCGTTAATCCAATTCTACGTAAAATGAGAAACTACCGGAGCTAATTTCCTAAACTAATTATCCTAATGCTACAATTAACTCTGGACTAATGTTAAAAACCTAATAGAAAACTAAAATTCAGAATTAGAAAAACTACGTAAAATCATAAATGACTATTTTACCCCCGCACTACGTGAAACCCTAATTTTTGATAGGCGGTCAAAGAATGAATAGCAGACGGCCTAAACAAAGCCCTAATAGAGCGATTTTTGTTCTATTGTATTTTTGACAAAACCAGGATTTCAGTGAAGCTTTCGGATCTCGAAAATTACTCCATGAACTCCGGATATAGGCGTCACAAATTCAAGGAAAAATATGAGATAAGCCTATCTGGAAATATTAAAATCGCAAAGGGCAAAACTACGAGAAATTAAATCTAAAATGCTAATTATCGAACTAATACGTGTATACACTAATTCTAAACCTAATTGAACTATTAACCTATAGAAAATACAAATTTAACAGGAAACTCAAAAACCTAGAAAACACCCCAATCTACTAGAGTGAGTCTAGTCGATATGTGGGGTTTGGAACAACCTACTCTTCAAAATATTAATGATTACTAAGGGAAGCTAGTCTAATTTATTCAGACTAAGTAACATACTGTATAATAACTAATTATCCTCTAAACATGCTGGAAAAACTGAAAAATACAGAAATTACACTGACTTACTCTAATGAGCAATACCAAATTCTTTTAGAGGGGAAATGCATGTAAGCAACACTTAATGAATGATCTCAATTAACACATAAGCAACTTCAGCAAAAATAACCTATTCTACTCTAAACTAATTTATCAAACAACAAATATACTAATAACATTACAGTATCAAAACAACAACTAACTAACTACTTATTCCTTGGAATCCACCTAAACCACAAACATCTCTTAATCGGTTTTAGACCCTCGGATTAGGCAATTCCCAAAAACGATGGCAAACATAAAAAAAAGAAAACTCTAAGCTAACCTGTCTAGATTGATCAATACAGGAGAAACTAACTAAGCAGAACCTAAACTCATGCTGTAAACACAGATTTAACATAAATTTTAACAAAACTAATTGGCTACACCACACTAACTTTGCTATCACAGAAATAAATCTACTAAGGTTAACACACAAACTAAGTTAACTTGTAGATGTCATTCAACAAATAAATCTAAGCTAACACTGAATTCAAGCCCAGATTAACCACTTGAACTACCGAAAATTTCTGCACAAACAGAAACCAACCCAGAGTTACCAATCTAGATCATTCTATTTAAAATGCCCAAATCGCCTAAATTAGAACCGCATCTTAAATCATGCAAAAATGAAACTCAACAACCTAAATTTACATCACACTAAACTAACCTACTAATTAATAGTTAAAACAGCTAATTCTAATGCTACCACAAAAAATCAACAATTAAAGACTATTTACCCAAAAATGCTTAAATCGGGTAGAGAGAATCTACCCGATTTAATCTACCCGATTTATTTGCTATTTGAATGCAACTCAGAACAAAACAGTAAACGACATCTCTACAGTATTAAAGACTACATAAACACACACAACAACACAACTAATTTATGCTAGTTAACTAAACAAAGAAAATTCTAACACAAACGATTTAGCTGACTAGAAACAACCTAGTCGGTTTTAGCTTAGAGAGAGGAAAACGATGCAAATGAATTCCAAAATGCAAAACAACTCAAAATATCCAAAGACATTCTACTTGGACTCGATATAAGTGCTGGCTCATGCACTGACTTTACACACTAAGGCTGACAGAAATACAGAAAATGCAGACAATAAAAAGAAAACAGAATCACATGCACAATTGGTTCTACGCTATAAGAGAGGTGTGAGAAAAGACTTACCGTGCACAACTTCGGAAGTTCTATGATTGAAGGGGTCAAAGAAGAGGTGGAATCTGCTGAGGAGGTGCGTCTACAGCCCTCAATGGTGCTGTCTAACTCTGCTTTGCTGCAAGGTGCTGGAAACCGCAACGGGTGGTACTCCGAAGATGGCGTGAAGGCCCAACGACGAGCGTGATGTAGAGAGCCGGATGGAGATAGGGTCGGCTAGCTATGGAAAGGCAGACGACACCCTTGCCACAGCTGGAGCACTTTCATGGCTGCTATAACCTGCAAAATGAAGCATGAGAGGTTAGTTTCAACAAGGGGAGAAGAAGGGTAGGTGTGGAAAAGAGGAGAAATGAAGGGCGATAATGGTGGCGCCAATGGATTTTGTAGAAATTTCAACAAACCCAAAGGAGGAGGAAAAAGATGGATGACTTGGTGGTTGAGAGAGGAGAGGGAGGAGTGAGAGTCGGGCAGAAAGGGGGAGCATTCTCCAAGGCAAAAACTCTATATTAGGTTTAGGGCATTGTTTTTATAGTTCAAACACTCTTTTCTAGAAATTCCAGAAAAGAGATTAAAAAATACTTTGTCTGGGCGCCCTTTTTTTAGGAGGCATTTAGCAAATGTTCTAAAACTCGAGTTTGGGCTGATGTGGGGTGGATCTTGGAGTTTTGGCTCAGATCCAAGGCCCAAATGGCCGTTTGGATCCACTTTTGACCCGCTTCACCCTGAGGTCTGACTCGCTACACTGTAAATGCGATATCTCTCTCGTTTTAAGTCCAATTCGAACAAAATTTGAATCGTAACTCAATCATACCTAAATTCATCTAAGTGTGAGTTATAAACTTATAAATGATGTGTTTATGCAATAAAAATATATTATAATTATGAGTAATTAACGTATCGTCAAATACCCCCATGCTAGAATAATTGCTAGTCGCTAGTAGTATACCCTACCCTTGCGATGAGGATATGAACTACCCGAAGAAAATGCAAACTTTTATTAAACAACTAACTCACTTTTATAGGAATCACAATTGCATTTAGCTTATGCAACAAGCCCTTTTTGAACCCCTGGGTTACCCCAGTGGACGAGCAAGGTCTCGTGAGGGTTTGCAGAGATGCTACCCACAAACATCGGAAATCATGCAGAAATTTAATTTTTTCTTCTTAATGCTAAGCAATTCCAGAAATCAAATTTAGCAGACATTTCATGTAGTTTTCACTCTCGGAACACAATTAGAGATTTTATGCCTCAACGATAAAAATTCTCCTTCCACTCTTCTAAAAATCGTAGTTATCTATGATTGTTTCTCAGAAAATCATGTATTGTCATGCTATTGTTTATTTTTCATCACTTGTATCTTTTTTTGCACATTCTTTCATTCTACTTCTAAACAATGAATTCTCTTTTAGTAAGCTCTCATTTTTCTTTTTCATTGGATTTTCAATTTTTCATCTTTTATTTTCTTTCCATTTGATAGCCTGCGTGTGGTCTGCTTTTGTGCCCTATGCAATGTTAATGTCTTCCTATACCACTGTCTGTATGTCAAAGACATTAACTAGGCACAAAAGTGACTTCCTTCATTTACCCTTTCAACATGAGATTCAGACACTTCAACTTGTGTCTGGTCTCAGCTTCCGAGGCTCACGAAGTTTTCACTTTCCTTTTTGAATGAAATTCAAACGCTTCAACTTGCGTCTGAACTCATCTTACTAGAGATTGTGAAATTATCCAAACAACCTTACACAGGCTCTTTTCTTTTGAGCTCGAGCTTTTTCTTTATATTTTTCATTTACTTAGTCGCTTATTTCAAACTGTGTATACTTATACTTTGGGATTCAAAATTGTCTTTTTACATTCAAATATAGTCTTTTTTTTGAACTTCACATAAATACTCACTCTTTTTAGCTTTGTTCAGAAAAAATTTTCCTCATGGGGCTTTTAAAATTTTCTAACATGTCTAATTATGTCAAAAACATTCATATATGTTAAAAAAAATTCCTAAAATGCCTAATTTATGAGTTTTAGCTACTAAAACAGGATAAATAGAATAAAATAGTATGTATCTACTGAACCCCCCACCCCCTCCATGCTTGAATGACACTGTCCCTAGTGGCATGCAGAGATACAAAAATGCAATGTAGATGCACACTAAAAGAACTTGAAATCAAGACAGAAGAACGAATAGATACAACCTGATATGCGGGGCCTCTTGAGCTGATTCTTGACTAGATCATGCTCCACCACTAAGCATACGCCGATGCTCAGTTTTTAGCTGACCTAGCCGATTGTATGTTCTCAAGGCCATGTCCTAAATCCAGTAACCTATACTCACATATTGATGTCAGATAAGCCTGCATGAATCAACGCGAATGTAAGCTCATATGAAATCAAATAACTAAACAAAAATAAATGCTAACACTGAAAATCCTAATTCTAGTATATACATATGATACATTTTTCCTCGTTTAGACCTTATTATTTTCCTTTAGGGTTCATCACAGTCTGGCCCGGCAGGCTTTCCTCAGGTCTCCTGTTTAGCGCTTTCGCTAATTGTCCCATTTACGATTCTAATTTTGTGATTGACTGTGTATGGGAACTCAACATTTGACTGCACTTCTCAAAAGCATTCTGACTCAAGGTTTTCACCTCTTCGAATGCTTGGAGAAGTCTTTCCTCGAAAGAAGTCTGCGGAGCAGACTCTTATGAAGGCTGAGGAGGATAAGGAGTGGCTTGGGGATAGCTCTGCCTCTGGAATGTCTGAGTGAATGGAGGCGGCCGAGTGGGTTGTAACTGGGTGGAAGACTGTGGGTTCTTCCATGAGAAGTTAGGTTGATTACGCCACCCCAGATTGTATGTGCAAGAATACAGATTGTTCGGGGGGCCTGGCATAATCCTAAGCTGCTTGAACTTGCTCTTGCACAAATTCAGGGTATTGAGTTGTCGACAGGCACTCAGTAATAATGTGTGCCAGACTGACACACAACATACACACCGGATGGGGTCGAGAGGAGATGGTCCAACTTCTCAGAAAGCATATCGACTTTGCTCTGCAGCTCAATCATGGAACCCACCTCAAGAACACCACCCCGCTTTGATTCACTAGGTGTGACCTTATCAGAATAAGAGGTAGAGGCATGATGTAAAGAATTCTCGGCAAGAGTATCAAACAAGTTCCATGCCTTATCCTCGCTTTTAAGCATAAATGTCCCTCCACACGAAGCATCAATCACCTGACAATTTCGGTCAGACAATTCATCGTAAAAGCTCTGCATCAGTTGCCATCTTGGCACCTGGTGATGGGGACATTTTCTGAGGAGATCCTTCATCCTCTCCCAGGTCTCGTGGAATTGCTCGCCATCTAGTTCTGAGAAACTGGTGATGGCTCACCTGAATTGGTTGGTTTGACTTATAGGAAAGTACTTTTTGAGGAACTCCTGTTGTAACTGATCCCATGACCCTATAACGATAATGTCTAAGAATTTTAGCCAATATTTGGCTTTATCCTTTAACGAGAAAGAAAAGAGGGTCAACTTTAGCGTGTGATCCTTAAAATTTTGAATTTTCATGGTTGAACAAATTTTGAGGAACTCGTCCAAATGCTGATAGGGATCTTCGTGACTAAGGCCATAGAAAAATGGGAGCATCTGTATTACGCTGGCCTTAATCTCGTAATGAGGCACCCCAATAGCTGGTCTGTGAATGCACGATGCCTGGGTGTACTTCGTGGGTAGGAAGTACTCCCTGAGAGGGCGCATAGGAGCTTCAGGTTCTTGGTCCCCTATTTCGGTTCGGTTTCGAGAAGAACGTATAATTCTCTCTGGATCCTCAACGAACGGTTGGAGCGGGACACTCAAATTCCCGCGCCCTTGCATACACTGGAACTAAGTCCAAATGTGTGCAACAAAACCTAAATTAACTAGGCGACCTAACTACGTAAATGAAAAGAAAGCAGTAAACAACGAACAAAAACAAGAAATTAAAACTAAATGCAATTAAACTACACTAATCATGCTTAAAGAAAAATTCAACTACAAAATTAAATCTATTCTAAATATACTTAAGTACAGAAATAGGAATTCAAGCTATGTTATCTAGGACTTGTTGAGAAACTCTGTTTTGATGTCACATAATATGATACACTGTCTCATTTGATTTTATATGATATGATAATATGTCCTCTTGAAAAATGTTATATTATGACTGAATATGTTTTGCCATGAATCTAACGAGTATTTGATGCAAGGATATCTCACCCAATAAGGATGGAGACTTCCTGTTCAAGTACAAATATGGTGCAATCATACTCCTTGAAGAAAAAGCTTGATGAGCCATGCATTCCTAAAGTTCAAATGAAGAGATCGGCTACCTCAAGTTGAAGACTTCTTTCTTCTTTAGAGTCATATGTAACATAACCTTCAGGAACTTGCATATTGCATATTACATACTCATTCATAAACACTATATCATCAAAGTATACGATAGTTTCGAAAAGCTCCTTTTTGAAAACCAATAATTGTACCTTCTTACAACCTTTTATGAAAAAGATATTTTGTCATGTAATAATTGTACCTTCTTACAACCTTTTATGAAAAAGATATTTTGTCATGTAATAATTGTACCTTATACTATATACAAGACAACATGAAAAAAAAGGAATGTAGGAAAAAGACAAAAACATAAAATCGGCTACATGGAGAAAACAAATATAATATGTTTTTGAAAAGACTCTAGTTACCTTCTTTAAAGAAATATTTCTAATATAAGAAGAAGACAAAAACATAAATCGGCTACACAAAAGAAAAACAAATATAATATGTTTTTGAAAAGACTTTAGTTACCTTCTTTAAAGAAATGTTTTTAATATAAGAAGAAGACAAAAACATAAATCGGCTACACAAAAGAAAAACAAATAAAATATGTTTTGAAAGGACTCTAGTTACCTTTTTACAAAACCATAGAATGTCAACTTACTTAAAGTCATCATTCTCTTTACAAAGCATTAAATACCTCCTGTAACAAATCCTTGTTAATATCCTTCTCAAAGAATGTCGACCTTCTTTTGGTCCTCATTCTCTCTGGAGACTTTGAAAAACACAACATAAAGAAAACACTTGACATGACTATGTACAAATAAATATCTCAAAGCACTCATAGTACTTACACTCATTTAAAGCAAAGAAGTACTAATGTACCTCAAATCATTAATTAGAATAAAGACAAAACTACAACCCAACGTTCAATGTACTATTGTAAGAAATAGACTTTTTACATAAAATATGTATTACCTAAAATATTACAACGACTAGTGTACCCTCTATTTCACTTTTATGGAAAAAGGCATTCTCGAACTTCTCTAAAAGATATTTTTGAAATGACATAACATTTCACATTTCAAAAAGTTACAATTCCAAAATGTAACGACTACTTTTTAAAAGCTATATAAACACACTCAAATAAACTATTCAAACAAGGAAATGAAATAGACGTGTGAGCTTACAACGAGAAAAATTCCTATTCGATATTTGAAAAGAGAGCCTTGAAAAAGAAAGAGAAAAAGAAAAGAAAGAAAAGAGAAAAAGTCAAGTCCAGCTCTTTGACAAAGAGTATCCTCTGAGTGACAAACAGAACATTCTGAGAATCCTTCATTCGTGCATTCATATCATTCTGAAGGTTCTATAGGAAGTATTGTAACTCTGTTATTCACTGTATTCTTTCTTTGTTGAAAGAAGTAGACCTCTGTGAAAGAGGGTGTTGCCCTTCTCTGTTGAGAGAAGAAGACCTCTGTGAAAGAGGGTGTTGTCCTTCTCTGGTGTGAGAAGAAGACCTCTGTGGAAGAGGGTGTGCCCCTTCTCTGTTGAGAGAAGAAGACCTCTGAGGAAGAGGGTGTTGTACTATTTATCCGGTGACTCGGATGTTATAGTGGAAAGCTCAAGTGGTTTGCTTGGGGACTGGATGTAGGTCTGGATACTGACCGAACCAGTATAAATTTTGTGTTTTATGTGTTGTGCCTTATTGCTTAATTATTTTATTTTATCGATCTTTATCATATTTCACTATTCACCCCCCCTCTAGTGGAATTTCAAGACTCACCTGTCTAAGCGCTCCAGAAGGATAAAAAATTGTGAATCCTAGAGAAATAACCGTGAATCCTATATGTACTTACTATGTTAATCCTATATTTACTAACTATTCAAATTAACTAGAAAAATAACATGCAATTAACTAACTATCTAAGCAAATATCAACTAATTGCAAACTTAGACTTAAAAGAGTAAAAGTTGTTCCCCGGCAACGACGCCAAAAACCCAGTGTGACTTTTAGCAATGATATTTTTAAAACATATTTTTATCATTGAAATTGTTTTGGAAAATTGCCACCCAAGTAATAAAATCGATTTCTCACGTAAGTGGTGAGTCAGATCGATCCACAGGGAACAAGATATACTCAAATTAAAGCTAAACTTTGCATTTTATTGATAATGAACTTGTTCAATTATACAAAATATTACAGGGAAAAATAAATTGAACAAGAACAAAAAGGAGCCATGTAGTGACTTAAACCCGCAAATACAAGGGCATTTTCATCATTTCACTTGATGCAACACTCGATCACTGGGACAAGATGCTCTTAACCTGCAACTTAATATCACCTGTACGGCAAAAACGAAGTTAGTAAAACTATCTATAAAGATTAAAATAACTATCTATAAATTAATTCTAAAAGTAATTGTTAATCTAATTCTACGTAAAATGAGAAACTACCAGAGCTAATTTCCTAAACTAATTATCCTAACGCTACAATTAACTCTGGACTAATGTTAGAAACCTAATATAACACTAAAAATTGGAATTAAAAAAACTACGTAAAATTGCCATTGACTATTTTACCCCCACATTGCATGAAACCCTAATTTCTGATAGGCGATTAGAGAATGAATAGCAGACGGCCTAAATAGAGCCCGATTGGAGCAATTTTTGTTCTATTGTATTTCTGACAGAACCAGAAATTCAGTGAAGTTTTTGGATCCTGAAAATCACTCTAAGAACTCCGGATATAGGAATCATAAATTCAAGGAAAAATATAAGATAAGCCTATCTGGAAATATTAAAATCGCAAAGGGCAAAACTACGAGAAATTAAATCTAAAATGCTAATTATTGAACTAATACATGTATACACCAATTCTAAACCTAATTGAACTATTAACCTATATAAAATACAAATTTAACAGGAAACTCAAAAACCTGGAAAACACCCCAATCGACTAGAATGAGTCTACTCGATATGTCGGGTTTACTAAGGGAAGCTAGTCTAACTTATTCAGACTAAGTAACATACTGTATAATAACTAATTATCCTCTAAACATGCTGGAAAAACTGAAAAATACAGAAATTACACCGACTTACTCTAATGAGCAATACCAAATTCTCTTAGAGGGGAAATGCATGTAAGCAACGCTTAATGCAAGATCTCAATTAACACATAAGCAACTTCAGCAAAAATAACCTATTCTACTCTAAACTAATTCATCAAACAACAAATATACTAATAACATTACAGTATCAAAACAACAACTAACTACTTACTTATTCCTTGGAATCCACCTAAACCACATAGACATCTCTTAATCGGTTTTAGATCCTCGGATTAGGCAATTCCCAAAAATGATGGCAAACATAAAAAAAGAAAACTCTAAGCTAACCTGTCTAGATTGATCAATACAGGAGAAACTAACTAAGTAGAACCTAAACTCATGCTGTAAACACAAATTTAAGAGAAATTTTAACGAAACTAATTAGCTACACCACACTAACTTTGCTATCATAGAAATAAATCTACTAAGGTTAACACACAAACTAAGTTAACTTGTAGATGTCATTCAACAAATAAATCTAAGCTAACACCGGATTCAAGCCCAGATTAACCACTTGAACTACCAAAAATTTCTGCACAAACAGAAACCAACCCGCAGTTACCAATCTAGATCATTCTATTTAAAACGCCCAAATCGCCTAAATTAGAACCACATCTTAAATCATGCAAACATGAAACTCAACAACCTAAATTTACATCACACTGAACTAACCTACTAATTAACAGTTAAAACAGCTAATTCTAATGCTACCACAGAAAATCAACAATTAAAAACTATTTACCCAAAAATGCTTAAATCGGGTAGAGGGAATCTACCTGATTTATTTGCTATTTGAATGCAACTCAGAACAAAACAGTAAACATCTCTATAGTATTAAAGACTACGTAAACACACATAGCAACACAACTAATTTATGCTAATTAACTGAACAAAGAAAATTCTAACACATACGATTCAGCCGGCTAGAATCAACCTAGCCGGTTTTAGCTTAGAGAGAGGAAAACGATGAAAATGGATTCCAAAATGCAAAACAACTCAAAATCTCCAAAGACATCCTACTTGGACTCGATCTAAGTGATGGCGCATGCACTGACTTTACACACTAAGGCTGACAGAAATACAGAAAATGCAGGCAATAAAAAGAAAACAGAGTCACACGCACAATTGGTTCTACGCTACAAGAGAGGGGTGAGAAAAGACTTACCGTGCGCAACTTCAGAAGTTCGATGATTGAAGGGGTCAAAGAAGAGGTGGAATCTGCCGAGGAGGTGCATCTACAACCCTTAATGGTGCTGTCTAACTTTGCTTTGTTGCAGGGTGCTGGAAACCGCAGCGGGTGGTACTCCAAAGATGGCGTGAAGGCCCGACGACACGGGTGATGTAGAGAGCCGGATGGAGATAGGGCCGGCTAGCTATGGAAGGGCAGGCGGCACCCTTGCCACAACTGGAGCACTTCCATGGCTGCTGTAACCTGCAAAATAAAGCATGAGAGGTTAGTTTTAGCAAGGGGAGAAGGGTAGGTGTGGAAAAGAGGAGAAATGAAGGGCGATAATGGCGGCTCCAATGGATTTTGCAGAAATTTCAGCAAACCCAAAGGAGGAGGAAGAAGATGGACTACTTGGTGGCTGAGAGAGGAGAGGGAGGAGTGAGAGTCGGGCAGAAAGGGGGCGCATTCTTCGAGGCAAAAATGCTACATTAGGTTTAGGGCATTATTTTTATATTTCAAGCACTCTTTTCTTGAAATTCCATAAAGAGATTAAAAAATACTTATTGTCTGGGCGCCCTTTTCTGAGGAGGCATTTAGCAAATGTTCTAAAACTGGAGTTTGGGCTAATGTGGGGTGGATCTTGGAGTTTTGGCCCAGATCCAAGTCCCAAATGACTGTTTGGATCCACTTTTGACCCGCTTTGCTCCGAGGTCCGACCCACTACACTGTAAATGCAACATCTCTCATTTTAAGTTTGATTCGAGCGAAATTCAAACCATAGCTCAATCATACCTAAATGCATCTAAGTGTGGGTTATAAACCTATAAATGATGTGTTTATGCAATAAAAATATATTATAATTGTGAGTAATTAACGCATCATCAGCAAGGCCAAGCAGAAATTGCCTTTAGCCTACTTTTAAGTTCGTAGAGTTAGTCACCTATGCAGGTCCTATATGGTCTTATGCTAGTCTATAGGATGGTAACCTAAATTTCAATCTCTCCAAGCTTCTATTTAGGATACAATGATCAGGATAACTCTGCCTTACCGTCACTTCACCTTTTCTATGATAACCCATCCATTTGGATTTTAATTTTAATGCATCATTTCTAATAAACCTTCATAAGAGAACATTTTCTAAAGACTTTAGTGTTGTCTTCCAAATTTTCAAAATTGACCTAATCTTAGGGAATAAACCTTACAAATGCATTTTATTGATTAGATCAAAAGGGTTTCTTATAAGAGTTGTCTAATAACATATGATCCTTCATAATCTGGATGTCATAGAGCTTTCGTTAAGAACCAATCCATTGGCTCATGATATAGATCAAGTAGATCCAGATATAGGATTCCATAAAGTTGGGACTACTAAGCTTGGTGGGGAACACACATGGGGTGTCCTTCCCTATTTTTGAACTCAATGGAAGGTCATGCAAGCTAGGTTAATATGACTCTAAGAATGAAAGAAGATTATCAAGGGCCTGGTCTATTTTTAGAGGATAGGGTTCCATAAATAGACAAGTCAAAGAAGGCTTATCTAGATTTAGCCTAGGTCCTTAGAGGTTTAACTAGAATTAATAGAATATTAAAAATATTTTGGTAATTTGTGTAAAGGATTTATGAGGTCCTCTAGGCCTACAAATAGTCTTCTATTTCCCTTTTGCATCTTTTGTTAAAGGAAATTAAGATTCCCTCTAAATCTCACCCTTCTTTCTCTCTTCAATCTCTTCTATATCTCACGTCTCTTTATCTCTATCTCTATCTCTCTTTAGGGCTCATCCCTCTCACTTCATCTCTTTGGTGAACAAACCTTTAGTGGGTTGTGTGCACTCACTTTGAGCGTTGACTGCTGCCCAAGGTCCAAGCAACCGAACACATGTCAACCCGAGTCCTAACAGTCTGCACCTTTTTTAGCCAAACCCTGATAGAACCAACCTCAACCTGCCTAGCCAACACTGGTCACCCTGGTCCGACTAAGTCAGCCAAGCTTGTTTCCTTACTCCCAATAAAGTGTGAACCTACCCAAACTAATATAATCCCACCTAAATCCTATAGAACCGAGAAAACCCATTAGACTTCAAAAAATCCCCAACCTAAACCGTGAGAAATCTGGATTTGAGTTTTGGACTTAGTGTTCCAAAAATAGACAAGTCAAAGAAGGCTTATCTAGATTTAGCCTAGGTCCTTAGAGGTTTAACTAGAGTTAGGCCCTCTAGGCCTATATATAGTCTTTTATTTCCCTTTTGCATCTTTTGTTAAAGGAAATTAAGATTCTCTCTAAATCTCACCCTTCTCTCTCTCTCTCTCTCTTTAATCTCTTCTCCATCTCACATCTCTCTATCTCTATCTCTATCTCTATTTAGAGCTTGTCCCTCTCACTTCATCTCTTTGGTGAACAGACCTTTAGTGTATCATGTGCACTCACTTGGAGCTTTGACTACTACCCAAGGTCCAAGCAACCCAACGCATGCCAACCTGAGTCTTGATGGTCTGCACCTTTTTGAGCCAAACCCTGATGGAACCAACCTCAACCTGCCTGGCCGACATTGGTCATTCTTGTCTAACTAAGTCAGCCAAGCTTATTACCTTACTCCCAATAAAGTGTGAACCTACCCAAACTCCTATAAGCCCACATAAATTCTATAGAGCCTAGAAAACCCATTAGACCTCAAAAAATCCCTAGCCCAAACCGTGAGGAATTTGGATCTAATTTTTGGACTCAATATTCTTCATTGTGTCCTTAACCAAGCCACTAAATTTCACAATTTATTGGGAGTAAGATAATAAGCCATTAGACTTCCAAAATATATTAGAACCTTACTGGCATGTCTACCCGAGTTAGTCTATTTAGACTTTGACCTAAACTGTGTTTGAACCCCTTAAACTCCCACGACCCAAGCACATACCTACTTGGTATCAGAGTAAACTCCATGCCTCTTAAGAAAGCCGATGACCTAATTCGAGAAATAAAACTGAAATCATCAATAAGTTTATGGAGGAGACCAACACCAAACTCGATGGTGTTGAAACTTGCATGGTCAATTTCAAAACCCTCCTCCAAAACATCACAAGCTTGCTGAAGCAACTCCAAATGACAGTCTAAGCTGCCCAGAAACATTTCCAATTCACTAACAGAGGCATGGGCTTTCATGAGGAGTATGACGATCATGAAGAGGAGGATGCACAAGGATCCATCCTTGGACAACACCGAGAGGAATCTGGAGCTGGCTTGAGGATGCAACAATTCAACATTTCCCTTTTGTGCCATGTCAAAATTCCCTTTCTCACCTTCACGGGAAAAGACCCCCATGATTGGATGTACAAAACCAAACAGTACTTTGTAAGCTAATTTGTGGCCCCAAAAAATAGATTTGAATGCACCATAGCCCACCTTGATGGTGAAGCTTTAGGATGGTACCAATGGCATGAGCAACACCATGGGACACCTACTTGGCATGAGTTCGAAAGAAAACTCTTAAAAAGTTTTGGACCCTCACCCTACATTAACCATAAGATAGAGTTAAAAAATGTCAAGCAAAAGGGATTCATCCAAAAATATCAAGCAAAAATCAAGGACCTAAGTACCATGTGCGGAGATTCATATGAACTAAATTTGGTAGGCACATTAGTGGGATGACTAAGAGATGAGATTAGGGTTAAGCTCATGGCGCTAGACCCTCATACCCTAGATGATTATTTTCTAAAGGCTAGGGTGTTGGAAGAACATATGAAAAAAATATCATTTGTAAAATGGCCTAGTCGACTCCCTGATAGGTTAGGAACCTGCATCCCAAGCAAGGAAGAGGGAGCCAAAACAAAATTCAGTTATGTGGATCCCTTCAAAATTTTGAAAAACAAAAACAAAGGGTTTTCCACTAAAAAAATATTTTTTCTTTGAAATGGACCCAAAACCGGATCCAGACTATGAAAGAGTGTATAGACCGTTCTTCAAGGTAAAGTGTCTTTCCTCCTCTGATAACCAAGGATCAATCGAACCAGGAACCCTCGATTATTGTTTTTGGAGCAGCGGTATTGCAAAGATTTGTACCTCGTATGAAAGACCTAGAAAAAAATGAGCTTGGAGGCAAGAACCAAAAAATTCAAGAAAAAGACACCAAAATGAACAATATATGAACATTAGGGCTATCACAAACTTAGAAAAATGTATAAAATAAATAAAATAAAGATTAAACAAACTAAATCTCACATCGAGCTTAGGTAGCCCTTTCTACGTTGATGAGTGTAGGAGAGCACAGACGACACTTCGTCTATGTGTGGGCTTCAAAAAGGGGTGAGACAAGGGGATCTGGGTCTGAGACTGGGCTCGATGGAGGCTTAGACTAGGCTAGTCAGATAAGCAAAGTAGGCTAGGTTAGTCATCTAAGCTAGGTTAGGGTCTGTCAAGATTCTAGCAGAGTGATAGTGTTAGAAGGGACAAAGGCCAAATCTAAAATAGGGAGAAAGAGAACCCCTATTTATAATTTTCTAGGTGGATCCAGATGCATTTCCTATGTTTCTAAGATCCATCTAAATGAATGGTTCCTAAAAGGAAGGTTTTTTTAACAAAGGCCATGATTTAGCCAAGGTTTATTGCCTTGAATGAAGAGGTTTTCTAAGGAAAGGGGATTTTGGGGTTTGTAAGGTTTCCAACCATGAATTTAGAAGGTTGTGAAGGCAAATCCCGTCCCAAAGGCATAAAAAAAGGTGGTTGATGATAAGTTGGTGTCAACGCTGACAACAAGTTGCTATGGCGACAACTTATAATAATAATAATTCTTAGCCTATGATGATAATTCTTGATAAAAAAAGAGCTAATAATACCTTTTAATGCTCTAATGACAAGTTAGTTGTCGCCAGCATTTTTTGTGCAAAATGCTAATGACAACTTAACTTGTCATGAGCAAAATTGTGTAAAACAAGCATGATTGGCTAATTTGTTTCATCCATAGCTTCCTATTCATATATTAGTTTGAGGTAATTTTTATTGCATTAAAAAGCTAACATCTTCAACTTTAATATAATTTTTAAGTGAAAAACAAAATTAGATAATTTTGGTGATAAAACTATCCTTGAAATGAGCCTTACCTAAAAACAAGTTTTTTACTAAACAAGTCACCTTGTTTTGGTTATAACTTTCTACTCAGATGTCGTATTGACCTGATTTTTTGCTAGTTAAAAAGTTGAAATCCTCTAGTTTAATTTATATTTTAGACAAAAACCATAAAGTTGTCATTTTAGAGACAAAAAATTAAGATAGAGTTAGCAGAACATTAAAATGAGCTGAAAACACTAAATTTCGATACATGACTCATGACATGAAATGACAGTCAAAATTTTTGTGTCTATAAATGCTCATCTTTGTTGTTGAATATGTGAAGTTTGATCGATTACAAACAAGTAGACACACTAGCCTTGAAAGTTGAAAGCATTGGCTCTGACAAAGTATTTTTGAAAAGAGATCTTTGACAAGAAATATAGACAACTTGACAGTTGATATTAGCTAAAGGCATGTACATAACTTAATACGAGGGTATCTCTAAGGTGCCAGACTCTTACAGGTGGAGAGGTTTAGCCAAACAAGGTTGGACTGCAAACTAAGTTAAGTACCTTCTTTCACATGAAGGCTTTCTCTTGAACTCGGTGTTGTGAGCAAGAAATCTTGCTATACGAGATTAGACAAAGACGAAACAAGTGTTTTGTTGCTTGAAAATGCATGAAAGATGGCTATGGTTTTGACAAAGACAAAAACTTTTTTTTTTAAGAGTAAGACAAAGACAAGCTTTTTGGGGCAAAAACATCTAGAAGATTGAGACATTTTTTACTTTTGACAAGATTGAATGAAATGATGCCTTTTTAGAAATGCGCCTTTAAAAATAAGATTGGGTTTAAGACGGTTTATGCACTCATCGGATGGGTTTCAAATTGCTTCATCAATATGTGGGATAACCTATGAACCGAATGTCCATCTATTAATAAGATGATCATAATTTAGGACTTGGTAGGCCTTTCCTAATGAAAAATGGGACAATTGTGTGTCTAGGAGCTATGTTAGTTGCAAGAAAACTTGTTAGTAATATGTAAAAAATTTGTATATGACATGACATGACATGATTATGTATGGTGAAATGCTCTAATTTGACCCATTATTATCAAGGTGGTCCTGAAGCAAGTTCTTAAGACAAATTTTTTGATGCATGAAATATCATTTTTTTGAAAAAAACAATGCAAGAGACACTTGGAATTAGCTTGCTTAAAGTCAATATTGTCATCTTTGATGAAAAAGGGGATTATGTTGACAAAATATATTTTTAGACATTCCTCACTCCTTGGCCTGATGATTAGTCGTTAAATATGGAAGGGTCTTGTCGATGACCAACTATCAGTCTCAAGACAAAACAAGTAAGACAAAATACAACCAGACAAAGACATTTTAAAAGTTTGACTCAAAATGACACTTCTTGAAAAAGCTATAACAATGATTTGTGCATTGTGAAAAACTCAATTTGGATAAAATTCATAAAGATTGCAAATTTTTTTTATCAAAACAATCTTGTCATAGGACCAACTTGTAGACCTTTATGGGTCAAATGAGACAATATGAATGAATGATTGCAATACAAATGTTATGGGTGAGACAATCAAATCATGATGCTAAAGAACTTCATAACAAACAAATGACAAGACAAAGATAACATTTATGAATGACAATGGTGCATAATATAATGCTAAGTACCATGTTAGGACAATGTGCATGATGACCTAAGTCTAAAAATGATGCTCCATTTTTTTTGAAAGAAAAAGAAACTCGCCCTTGCTAAAAGAATGCTAAGAACAAATATGTTATTCATTTGACTAGATGATTGCCATGAAAAGTGTTGCAGGCGAGATAAGAATGAGTGCATGAGAGTGTTCAACTTGCATTATTCAACAACAATATTTTTTTTGCCAATGTCGATCTGATTTCACTTTTCACTTTTTGCCTCTAATTAAAGTCATCATAAAATAAACAAGCTTGCTCTTCTTCACTAGAATAATTCTTCTATTTGACCCTAAAATTTTGAAGGAGTTAGTCATTGAAGTGCATGTATAAGCTCCTGGTTTAATAGCTTCCAATCTAATTTTACAAAGATTGAGACTCTAGAAACTTCCAAATGAGTAAGACTCATTGGCTACGTAAGTAGGAAATGAAAGCTTCAAGCATACAAAAGCCTGTGACTTTCTAATCTGATGCACTTTACCCTCTTCACTCCATGGCTTGCATCAAACTGGCCCATATTGAATATTTCTAAATAGCCAATCATTTTCCAAAGAATTTGAAGAAAACAATTAGGACATGGGTTATTAAACAAAGTGAAAGGTAATAACGATGGCAAGGGATGAAATGGCAATGATGATAGCAAGGGATGAAATGATAATGACTTTATTTTTTTATTTTTTCAACTTTGGGTATCACGAGGCTCAAAAGGAATATAAATAAAGGTTAGACACATCATTCTTGAACGTGAGGCTCAAAGAAACAACCAAGGTAAAGGGATCTTAGGCATATCTTTCTTGAGATCATTGATCGTAGAGGAAGCATTGAAATTTTTGGAGCTTTCTCACATTTTTCTTTTTTCCAATAATGCCTCTCTTTTTTTCTTAATGCTCTTTTTTGGCATTTTTAGAACTTTTTTTATGCTCTTCATAAAAAATATCATAATATAATGTCTGAATGAGTAGGTTTTGCTTTGTACAATGATATAATCAACTTAGTCCTTCTCAAGGATATTGAAAACAAGACTTAGGAGCAAAATGTATCATAGCATAAGATAGATAAGTCCACAAGATCGATCAAAGGAGGGGATGAGAAGCAAAGACAAAATAGAAGGCAATCTGAACATCTTTCAACTTGAAGATTTTTTTCTCTAAGTGAATCATTTTGGTCTTAAATCATAAAATATAAGTTTGTACATTCCCATGTATGATTCATCCTTTGCTATATTTTGGATTCATAAAGAGATTTACTATTGTATTTCATTGCAAGTTTTTTATTTTATGTTGTCCTCTCTTAAAGGGCCTAACCTTCAAGTTTCCTTTTCACAATAATGAAAAAGAAAATTACTATTGCTAATGATATAAGGAGTGGGATAAAGTGCATGTGAATTTTTCATAAATGCGATGACTTAAAAAAACCCTTTCAAATGATAAATATTTTATAGTAAAATATGCAATCCTTTTGAAAATTTTAAATTTTTTTTTATTTTCAAGAAATTTTTTATTTTTTGGGATTTTTTTCTATTTTTTTTAAATTTTTGAAATGACTATTTACAAAGACAATCATACAACTTATTCATATTTCCAAATGATGTAGGAATGATGGACACATGGCTTTGGGCTGCAAGAGGTTGAGAGCATACCTGATCCAAATGGTGCAGTCTTGCTTCCTATGATTTTCTGATGCAGAGTAGAGGATGAGGTTCACTTTGAATCTGACCAAGTGATAGACTACAAATGTTGTGATGGTAGGTCCATGCCATTTTCCTTATGAGGTGTATGTTGACCCATATTTTGATTTTGTCCTCTTTCTTTCCAACCTTGATCTTTTAAAATATTAGGATTTAAACTTTTACACTAATATTGCCCCAAATATGGCTATCTGAGATGATAGATGATGTTTATCTTCTACATTAGTGAAAATATTTGCTGACCTTTTAGCTCTCTTGACCCAGCATAGATTTGTTGTGTATAGTGCAAGTTGCATGTGACTCTTTCACTATTTTTAACATTAGTGGCAGAAGCTCGAGCTGAATATGTGAGGATCTTAGTTACTCCATGGATGCTACTTATGGTCTAAGCTGAGATCACAAGGCTGAGGAATATCATGAGCATAGGCATGACAAGGTTGCATCTTTTTTTAACAAATTTTGAGTTGTCCTGAGAAATCTTATCAATGAAATTTTCTTCTTCCTTAAGAGAGGCATGAGGAATATCAACTTTTTGGAAAATCTTTGTGAGATAATCTAGACAATTCATTTCTGCATGGTCATCTACATCTGCTAAGTTGGATAAGTCAAAATCTTTTATCGCATCAACACATTTAGGATCATCCTCTTCAATGAGATTTTCATACACCTTTTTTTCCTTCAAGGCGGGAGAACCAGTGGTTGATTCTAACATGGTATGAGATCTTTCTTTTGGAATCATAGTAGGATTTTCTTCTTCTAGAGCCTTCATAAGGCTTTCCTCTTCTAAAGCCATGACAAAACTTTCATCTTTTGAATCCTTGGCAAGACTTTTCTCTTTTGAAGCCATGACAAGACTTTCATCTTTTGAATATTTGGCAAGAGTTTTCTCATTCTCCTTTATAATGACAACCTTAGTGAATGACTCGGGCACAACCTCTTTTTCTGGAAGTGGATGAGAAGCATTCTAGACTTGAGTATCACATTCATAGACCTGAATATTTACAAACTATGGTGGTTTCAACAACTGTGAGGCTCTTTTTTTTATCAACAAAGTTAATTTAGACTTTGAGAATTATGGAAAAATTGTTCAATATTGGTTCAACTTTTCTAATCATTTTAACTTCCTTATTTTGAGTGCAACTAGGTTCCTCCGAAGTTTCTTCATCTTGCAGGATCAGTTTACCTTTGTTAATGTGGTCCTGGATTATGTGCTTAAGAGAAATACATCCTTCAGTATCATGACCCAAGACCTGATGATATCTACAGAATTTTGTTGGGTCCCTTCCTTTCATCTAGGGAGGGTTTGACACTAAAGTGAATATCAATTATACTAATGTTAATGTACTTCTATCAGAATATCAGACGTCCTTAGATGAATCCTACTCACACAATCCTTAAGACAACACAACACTATGCACATGGACTAAAAGATACATGCTTATATGACTTACCTAAATAAAACAAAATTAAATGGCATAGATATTATCTAAATGCATCATCCCCTATATGGGACCTGCTTAACGTCCAACTAATGAAATACAATTGAAACAGTTAATGACAAATGGCTAACTGACTTGCCTAATATGTAACATTAATTGATAAATGACCTATACTATATCAAACATCTGATCAAATTCTTACTTAATACAAAAAGAAATATAAATTACTGTACTATACTAACATGACTAAGATAAGGCAATTACACATTGTTAGACTGAATGCAATTTAGGTAGGGCCCATGCACAATTTCCTTAAGATGGAATTCAATTACCTTTTATTAGCCAAACTCGTCAGCCCAATTGGGCCCACGCATTTTGGTTTAAGCAAGATTTCAATTAAAAGAAAATCCCTTCTTGTATTCAATGAGTTCAACTTTTAAGGAAGGTAATTCAAAATTTGTGACTTACCTTACTTATTCAGACAAGAAAGCGATAACCCTCAGGCTGGGTCTTCAAAGAAGACCTAGGCTTTCCAGTTTCAACTCCCACAAAAAATATGGGAACCCACTAACTTACCAAAAATCGCTCAATGCTTGAATTTCCAAAATTGCCCTCTATTTGAATTTCGAATTCTATAAAATTATGCTAAATAGCTACTTGAACTAAACTCTATACTAACTATATTAACTAATGCAGGGGCATACTAAGCTATATAAAAAAAATATCGTGAACAACTATAATTAATATTAACAACAAGATGAAAAATTAGATTTAAACTAACTTTTGACTAATTAAATTCCTAGCCTAACTGCAATACACTAATTTTAGAAATCATTGAATTTACTGAACTGACTAAAACTCACACCTTTAAGGTCTATCAATGGCTGCCTCCATCTATGAAGAAGACAACAACCATGATGGAACTTGAGTTTGCAACAAAACGAAGAAAAATGACTTTTAATCAAAATGCATAATTAATTACAATAAAAATTTCTAACATAACACACCTCAAAAATCAATCTTAGCCTACCACAACACACTATTTACATGCCTTAACCTACTGTATTCTGCTAATAAAAAAAAATAGAACTCAAACTATGAAAACCGGCTAGACTACACCTAGCCGATTTTGACAATTTCACTAAAACACACAAGAACAAAATGGTTAATACACTGATCTAAATTAAAACTCAACATTATAACTCTGTAAAAATGAGATTTTCAGGCATGACCCTAACTATAAAAAAAAGAAATAACAAAATCGGATTTGGGTATGAGCACACAACAAAGGTTGACTCGATCTATGCTAAAAGAAAGGGGTGAGAAAGACTAACCTCTAGGGAGTCCGCCGAAAGAGGGGGTGAGGTAGAGCGGTCAATGGAAGATGAAGTCACGCCCTAACACATCTTTGAAGGTCTACATGGTGGTTCTACGATGCTGCACCCATCCGGAGGTCGATTCGAGAGGATTAGAAGAAGGAGAAGATCGCATGGGAGGTAGGATCGGCCACTCCTCGTGGATGTAGACGGCACACTGACAGGGAAAACCTCCTTAGGTCTGCACCACCTGCAAAAACATAGTACAACCAACAAAGAAAAGACAACACAAAAGTGAAGAAAAAAATGGAGAAGAGAAGAGAAGGGTGTGTGGAAGAGAAGAAGGTACAGAAGAAAGAGAGAGAGAGAGGAGAGAGAGGGTCAATTTTCCAACTTCCAAAAACGTGTGATCTGAAAATTTTACACTATTTAAACTCTAGATTCTAACTAATTCAAAAAGCCTCCTAGTTATAAAGTCATTTTTAGCTAAATACCTAAGTTACTTGTTATTTGCACTAAACTACCAAAACAAGTTAGAAAGAGGTGGTTTTTGGAAAACATTTATGAAAAACACTTTAGATCACGTGGGTTTATAGATATTTAGGATTTGGGTCCAGTCCAAGATCCAAATTGAAGCTCTTGGGTCAGAACTGGATCCAGTCTACCTCAAAATCTGATCCAAAACCCTAAAAATACGATATTTTCCTTGTTTTAACTTCGATTTGAGTGAAATTTGAACTGAGACCTATTTATACCTAAATACATCCATTCATGGGTTCTAAACCATTAAAACATGTGAAAATGCATGAATATTGCATAAGAATGATGTGTATTTCATTCATCATCAAATACCCCCATTCTTGAATGTTTGTTAGTCCCTTAACAAACTAAACTAAACTATCTAAGTTATAAAACTAGAAAGTAAACAAATATGCAAATAAAAATAAAAATAAAAATAAAAATAAAATGTCCAACTCACATTCGTAGGAATCACGGTTGCATTTAGCTCATGCAACAAGCCCTTTAAACCCATGGGTTACCCTAGTGGACGAGTAAGGTCTCGTGAGGGTTTGCAGAGATGCTACCCACAAACATCAATGTCATGCAAGAAATAAAAATTCTTTTTCAAAAAAGTATTAGGCAATTAAGAATTTTGTTTCAGCAAATATTTCATGTAATTTACACTCTCATAACACATTTAAAATTTTCACACCTCCACAGTAAAAACTTTTTCCTTTCACTTTTCTAAAAATTGCAATTATTTATGATTTTTCCTCAGAAAGTTAAGTATTATCATGTTATTTCATTTATCATCACTTGTATATTTTTTGCATAGTAATTCACAATTATTCCTAAGAAATGAATTTTTTTCATTAAGCTTATTATTTTTCTATGGATTTTCAATTTTCATATTTTTCAATTAAGCACTATTTCAAATTTCTAGTGTTTGTGACCCATGTAACGAGTTTTAGGTCAGTGACTCCCAGGCCAGACAACCTTAGGGCACAAGATACAGAGTATCCCTTAGACTTAATTGCTCAAGTCACTAGACCTTCCATTTTAATAGTTTATGTATAGTCTTCCTCTTGTCATATGCGATGTCTCTATCTATTAGGCTTTCCATAAAGTCCATGTAACAAGCTCCCAAACCAGGTGGCTTTAGGGCACCAGGTGTAAAACACCCTTCAAACTCTACTTACTCGAACCAAATAGGCCACAAATATCGACTAGACAAGAAGATGATCTCCTTCGTTATCCTTTTCATCATAAGACTCAAACACTTCAACTTGTGTCTAAGTTCAACTATTGAGGATCACGAAGACATCAACAACTAAAGGTATGCTCTTTTTCTTTTAAACTCATATATCTAAAGATTTTTCATTTGCTTAGTTTTTCAAAAACATATTGTGCATACTTATACTTTAGTGATTCAAAACAATTCTAACATTCAAATACTATCTTTTCTTTGCAATTTTCATAAATAACTACTCCTTTTTAGATTTGTTCAAATTTTTTTTTCATATGGGGCTTAAAAATTTCTAAAATGTCAGATTATGCAAAAACATTCATAAATGCTACAAACTTGTTTCTTAAATACCTAATTTTATGAGTTTTAGCTACCTAAACAGAGAAAAGAAAAGAAAAAAATTTAGTGTGCATCTAAACCATCCCCCCATGCTTGAATGACACTGTCCCTAGTGGCATACAAAATATGTAAATATACAATGTAGATGCACACTAAAGAACAATAAAATAAACATGGGAGAAAAAATAGATACAACCTGATATGTGCAGGGCTTCTTGAGCTAGTAACGGGAGGCTATATGGCACTTCTCATCAACACCAGATGAACTAACATTATATGTATCCAGCAGTTAAATCTTTGCTACTCATCCATCTTCGCATTAAATATGACTCAGGTATTTCTTATATCTTCTCTTGATTGAGTGCCTTTAATGCATGACGACATAAAATACCTTTGAATTCATATGTTTTGCACATACATTCAACTATTCTGTTGTCAACATTGTACGTAACATATGCTTCTTGCCTTTTCTGATGCTCTTTGTTCTCCCATACAATATGGTATTTGTGCATATTCTTGGTTTGCATATGTCCTTTTATGTTGTAATTCATGACATGTATAACCTCCTTCTTAATCCATTTAAATACAGTTAGTGTATATAGAATTTTAGGTCGCATCAATATTTTCATGCCCAAAGTTACAAGACGTGTGTTGAAGCATTTCACATCTTGTTCAAGCTTATTCTGTCTAAGACCGTCTACAAATAACTTATATTATTTCATGAAGCGAAACATTGTTAAACATGAATACAAGGTTTTCTTCAGTGTGGCATGCATAGATTTAGCTCTTTGTGTGCTTATCATACCTGCACAAAAGTATTGTCTTCCATATGCCAATGCCCACTTCTCTTTGTCTGCATATAAATTTTATAACCATACATAGTCTTCAAGGTCGTACATCTGAATCATTTTCTCTCAATCAGACATAAAGGTGACCTTGTCTACCCTCTTAAGTACATACCTTGTAAACTTTTTATCAAACCATGCCTTCTGATTAAATATGTGTCCTGTGTTCTTTGTTGTATTTTGAAAGATATGTCATAAACATAGGCGATGATGTGCATCTGGCCATACATGAGATACTGCAGCCGCAATTGTGTGATCACCATCTGTAAGTACAACTTCAGAGTGCTTTCTATGTATTGCATGTCTAAATACTCTGAACAACCACTCAAAGCTTTCTTTGGTCTGGTTATACAAAAAAACGCTGCCTAATATGCAACTCTGTGAGTGATGGTTTACTCCAACAAACTGTGCAAATGGCCACTGCTCAGTATTAATTTTCACTGTCGTATAAAAAATAAGCACAACATTGAAGCATTCATAATCTACTCTTGACTTTGAATCTGCCCAAAACATATTACAGCATATCCATCTTCATCTAGTTGCATTGCACTAAAGAAACTAGGGTCATTGCTTTATTTCTTCTGTAAGTAATCAACCAAAGAGCATATTTCTCCTTTTTTCATGTTAGCTGTCATCTTCCTTCTCAAGTGGTTTCGTAGATCCATAGGTGTTAATGGAACATTCTCGCGACCACCATCTATGTGCACGCATAAATTATATGTCTTTCATGGTGCAATGTCGGTGCTATCAGCTATTTCAGCAATTGCAGCATGCACTTTAGTTACTTTACGATGTGACCTTAACATAGGACTCATATATGAAACTGCTAATTCATGGTTATGATCACTGATTAAAGTATGAACTACATATTTCTCATTTATAAGTCTTCTTAACACCATTCTTGCTGGACAACCACATCTTGAATATGGCTTGCTCCTTGTTGGATTTCCACTTGACTTCTTCCAACCTTCCTTAGAACAAACCTATATCTTTCTCACCACGACACCCTATGCATTTTTTGACCAAGAATACCTTCTAACACTGAAGCCAAGTTTTAAGGCATAATCATTATAAAATTTATATGCAGCTTCCTTATTATTAAACTGCATTCCTTCTACGGAAATAGAGTCAAGTATACTATCATGTACATTCCCAGTGCCTACACCTTTATCAAGTGTACTGTCATGATTGTCTACCTCATTATCAAATTGCATTCCTTTTGCTGAAAGATTCAAGTCAAGAGTGATCCAATGCCTACACCCTTCTTATCACGTGCATTATTATTGCACATGTTTACTTCTTTAGGTACGTCATTAGTACAGATGTTCACTTCTCCATAACTTTTCACTGATTGAGATACATCATCTTCACTGCAACTAGATGATAAGCTCACCACTGTCATAAGCAAGATATCAATTTGCGTTAGCCAGCGCATACGTTTACTATGATTTACTTAAGATTCATATAACAACGAATACAGATTAGTTAAGCAAGTCAAGGAAATGATTGAATGAATCATAGTATTTGCTTATACTATGCATTGAGTTGTTATTTACTATGCCAATAAAAGAAATGATTTAACGTATATGTGTTGATGATAGTGATTCATGTGACAACAATTTAATTATATGTACGATGTTGAAAAGCGATTTTAATAGAAATCGCTAAAATTAACAGCGATTTGAATACACAAATCGTCACCACAGGCACACAATAATGTATTTCCGCACGCACACATTTTTAAATCATACTACAAATATCTTACAAATCGATACTAGAAAACACATAATATCTTACAAATCGATATACATATCGCATAATATATTACAAATCGATACGGCAATTCAGCATAATGGCTTACAAATTGACACTACAAAACACATAATATCTTACAAATCGATATACATATCACATAATATATTACAAATTGATACAGAAATTTAGCATAATAGCTTACAAATCGATATTAACAAACAATACAATATCTCACAAATCGGTATTATGTTATTACAACCGCGATTTGCGTTACATTGCATATACTGAGTGAATGGACAATACCGGATGGGGTAGAGGCCCTTCCTCGCTTCTGTAAACAAGCATTCTTGTCAATAGGTCCCACAACCCTACAAATATCTTTAATTTTCCAACCGTCAAAAATACATTCACCTGCAATAACAAAACAATGCCTTAATGGCAATCACGATGACATACGTTCTTCAACAATAGCATGATGACATGGAAAGGTACTCACGATGCCTTAATGACACTTCTTGGAATGTTTGTGTGTCGTTGCTTTTTTCCATACTGCCTAATGAAAATAAAGAAGAAGAGAAGACTGTAAAAAGAGATGGCCGAGAAATGCCCCTATGACGACCACCAATGATCGAACGAGTCGACCGATTTATAGTTATCTCCACGAGGTAAGAATGAACCCGAGAATATTTTGTAACACAAGGCACGAATGAGAAGACGGCAATGTATTGTGACACAAGCTAAAAACCAAGGTGGGAACTTGGACTCAGGACGACGACAAAGGGTGCTCCAACGACAGCAGACGACGACAAAGGGTGCTCTGACAGCGGTAAAGGGTGCATCGTCAAAGGGAGCTCCTGTTACAGCAGATGATGCATCGTCAAAGGGTGATCCGCTGGCAGCATAGGAGTTTACTGCTTAGGGCGAAAACAGAACGTTTGGACTTTTTGAAGAGTTAAGATCAGAACTCCCTTTTCTGGATGGAGGACATTTTTGTCCTTTTCTCGAACCATCGTTTCATGGCGGGAAAAGGGTACTAAAGTCTTTGCAACCACACCAGACTCTGATGCTAAGTGATGCTGACACACACAAGAATACAAGCCTCACGTGCTTATATATGTTGCGCTCATTGGGACCCCCAAAGATGCACTATAGAAAACCGTGCATCTTCGGAGAGAACACACAACACCCTCCCAAAACCGAAAACACAAGGGAGATGAAGGATAGGGAAGAGGGAAGAGGTCGGCTAGCTTGGGGAAGACTTGAGAGAGAGAGAGAGAGAGAGAGAGGTAATGGGGCCCGACTTTAGGAGAGAGAGATAAGGGAGAATGAAGTTGGGAAGGTTAAGGGGTTGTGAAGGAGTTAGAATGAAGGAAATCTCTAACCAAAATAGGTTAAAGCTAATTCTCTACCAAATGTAGCTTAGAGAGTAATTCTCATTAAGAGACTGTAAACACCCCAAATCAAGAATAAATACATTACAAAACACAAGTATAAATGAGAGAGCTTAGGTATTTATAGACCCAAAGCTAACCACCCTCGCCACCTCAGCCAAGCTAACCACCCATGCCATCTCAATAGTTTACAATACCCAAATTACCCTTTACAAAGCATTTAAACACTGCCCAAGTCTGCTTGAACCCACCCAGGCTAGATCCCTTAGCCGATTTACTTAAACAAGGCTAGCCGTCTAGAGCTTGTGACCTTGGCTTCGCCTTGGGTTGCAACAGATGCTTTATTCATTTTGGGTTGTATATGAAATCTGAGTGCCATCTTCAGAGGCAAATTAAGATTTTTTTTCAGCAAAAAGTTTGCCTTTAAAGATGCGAAATTTATTATGTCCTGGTCATTGATTATAGTGCTAGTGTGGGTAATCGTTCCATGTTTTATGCACAGTGAACAATGACATGCCATGTTTTCCAATTCCTGTATTTGGCATTTTTTGATATTCATTTTGGAGTCGATTCTTCTGTGCTCCCACATGAATTGAAGCTTGCTAGCGCATTTGTTTTTTTCTTGCTTGGAAGAGATGTGGGATTTCAGTTCCATTTTTATTATCTAATTGATTTGTTTTGTTACTTGACAGTTTGTAGCTATGAATCAGTCAACGCCAACCTTGATCGTTGAGTGGATTCAACTATTATATAAGGCATACTGTGTAGCAATTTTTTCTTTTTGGATTGGAAAGTATGGTGGGGCAGGAGTGAGGAGGGTTGAAGATGTTTGAATTGAATTGTCACTCTAGGTTATTAAAAGAAAATCATATCATGCATGTTATCATGATGCTGACTGAATCAACAAGATGTATGAATGTTATCTTTCTTTTTCAATGCCACATAAAATTCTTTTGCATCAATATGGCTTCGGTGGCTAAAGCAAGGCTAGTAGATTGCCCAAAATGCTAGCATTCTCCCAGAAATTTCACAGTTTTCTGTCTGTTTCTGTCTGTCAAAATGAATAGCAGTATCAAAAGCAATTTGAGACTTTAGGCCGTAATGGTATCGTCTCATTGTATGATGCTTTAGATAGACAATTTGATGGTAGACAAAGAGTCAAAAAATCCAACAACCAAATATTAGACCTACAAATGTTGTGATTTTCCTTCTACTAGCAATGATTGTACAACTAGGTTGCTGGTCGAAGACTGATACTATCTGGAAAATGAATCTCCATCACAATTTACCCATGTTGGGGCAGTGTTGTAGGACTTTTACATTGATTTGGTTGTGCCATCAACTAATAGAAATAGTGAAATTCACCACGTCATACAAGAAAGATTGTGTATACCAGTCACTTGGTCCATTTCATGTACATGCTCCTTTGTATATTCATAAATAAGCTACATAAGGTCTTAATAATACAAAATGAATTATAAATAGTCTGCCCAAGGTCACTAAGGTATCAAAACTTCAAAAAGTTGTGATAGAAACTTGTCATGTAAGCAAGACTCATAGGCTGCATATGCATCTGATTTCAATGCCCTGACATTAAACAAAAAGTGTATTAGTAATAAAGCAAAATTTTACACAAAACAAAATCAAATTGTCAGGAGAGCACCTTCTCATGATATATATATTGAGAATAATGTTATAATACCTTGTTGTGCAAACCACAAGATAAAGAGAAGAAAATAATAGGACAAGTGTAAACCCCCCAAATTTTCCACCCTCGCTCACAAACCCTTTCCCCTCGCCACTGGGACGCGTTCTCTGAATCCTTCAGGGAACCAGTTGGTCGACATCTGATCCAGGGGCATCCAGAGCCCAAATTTTCCCCAAATTCAAATATTTCAAAATTCAATCTCTATTTTGGCTCAATTTCAATTATCAATTTTCATCTTCGAACATAAATATTTAATTCCTTGTCTATGCCAGGGGCCCGAGACTTCAAATCCCTCACCCAGGGTTCACCTTTTGTAATCATTTCATATCATTTCATACCATTTCTTGTCATTTCATGTCATTTCATCGCATTGCATGTCATCCTGGAGATCCAGCATTTTTGTTTTTCAAAAGCTTCAATCAAGATTTGAGTTTTGAAACTTATCCTTCAAAATTAATTTCAAATACCTGAGTTTTAAATCAATATTTCTTATTTGTCAACCCCCAGGATCTTATACTCATTTATTTTAAAATATTTTCTTCAAAAAAATAATCTGGATTCATTTTAAACTCAAATTTTAACTCATTTCAAATCTCAGACGGGATCCATCTAGGTGGCATCGCTTCTAGATCACTTCTTTCGTTTCTCAAATTTTAGTTATTTCAGAGTTTTAGTTGATTTAGGATTCTGTCTTTCTACCTTTTTAACCCTTTTCAAAATTTCATTTTGGTTTTGAACCAGAAGTAGCCTTACCCCTTGCCCATTTCTGACTTTTTTTGCCAAAATTTTAGAATCTCAGTCGGACTAGGACTCTGTCCCAGAGTTTTAGTCAGATTAGGACTCTATCCCGATTTCATCATTTATTCATGTTTTTCACATGTTTTCAAAAACCTTCTCATCTGACTTTCAAAAAGATAAAAATCTTAGAGTTTCAGTTAGACTAGGACTCTATTCCGGAGTTCCAGTCGGATTAGGACTCTACCTTTTATCTCTATTTTTACCTATTTTCAAGAAAATATTTCAAAATCTTTCGAGAGAAGTCAAGATTTTAGAATTTTAGTCAGATCAGGACTCTGTTCCAGAGTTTTAGTTGGATTAGGACTCTAATCTTGACTTCATTTTTTGAGAAAATCTTTCAAAAAAATTCATTTATCTTTCCAGAAACCAAATTTTAAAGTTTTATGATTTTATCATAGAGTTTCAAAATTTTAGAACTCTATTCCAGAGTTTCAGTCAGCCCATAACTCTACTCTGATTTCATTTTTTACTTTTATTTTACTTGTTTTTCGAAAACAGATCCAATTATCAAAGTTTCAAGTCATTTAGGACTCTATTTTAGAGTTTCAAAATTTTAGGACTCTAACCCTAATTTCATCATTTTGTTCATTTTCACCAATCTCTGAAAAGATCTTTCAAAACCGCTTTATTTGTCTTTTAAAAACCCAAATATGGAGTTTCAAAATTTTAGGACTCTAGTAAGGAGTTTCAGTTGGTTTAGGACTCTAAATTTCTTGATTTTATCCTTTGCCTTTATTTTCATCTGTTTTAAAAACCCTTTTTAACCTTTATTTTAATCCTTTTCAAAATCCTAATGTGGGGCCCACACAGTTGGTGCCACATTTGAAAAAGTTTAGGCTAGTTCAAGTTTAGTTAGTGTCCAAGTTAGATTAGGAGTTTGAAAAACCAAATTTGATTTTAAAATTCAACTTTTATTTTGACCTTTTAAAACCTTGTTTTTAAAACTTTTAATTAGGGTTTTAAAAATCAAATGTGGGCCCACATGGGTGGTGCCACATTTGAGATTTTTTTGGAATTAATTAGGAGTCTTAATTAGGTTAATTAGGGTTGACTAATTAGAGTCTTAGTAGGTTGAAACTCCTCAAGTAAAATTGCCCCCATGTGGTTTATCTTAATCAATTAAGAAAAGTTTCAGAAAAATCAAACTCTTTAATTAAGAGTTGGAAAAACCTATAAATAGGGGCTATGGATTTCAACCAAGCCCATGCTTTTTCACCCTCTTTCTCTCTCAAAACCGTGGCTCCCTCTCTCCCTCAAGTTCCTTCTTCCTCTATTGTTGCCCAAGGTAAGTTTTCTTCTTTTATTTATTTATTTTGCTATTGCTGCCTCTTTTAGCATGTTTTTTCTTTTCTTTTACTTCAAAAAAATCATGTGAAGACCCCAAGATGATGATCAACTAATGTTTGAGGGTACCTTACATGTTTTGATCCATTAACAATGTTTACTTTTTTTTTATTATTATAAACGCCCAAAAAAGATCGAGATTCGACCGTTCGACGGGTCGAATCCCTCTTTTAATGGCTAAATCAAATTCGTGATCATGCTTCCCTATTTTTTTGTTTATTTTATTATATTAATGTTTATTTTGTTTTTTCAAGCATCAAATCATGATTCGTTACATTATTTTCATTTTTTTTGTTTTTACATGCTTAAATTAGGTTTATTCATGTGCTTTATTGATAATATGTGTTCTTGATTTCAGGTATGCAGGAACAACATTATTGCATGTGCATTTTTTCTGTTAATAAATTCTTATTTTTTTAAGATTAAACCATGCATGTGTCAGTCATTCTCAATAAAAAAATTAGATTATTTTGGGTTTTGTAACCCTGCTAAAAAAATCAGAAAACGAACTCTGGTTCTTGTACTGTGAAAACACTATGTGGAATTGGGGATGGATTGTCGAGGTGATATCTTCCTCATCGAAGATTTGATCGATGATCTATAAAAAACAGTGGATTCTTCAAGATGTCTAGTATATTTTGTGAAATTTTCAGATTTTTTATAGTCATTTTTTATTTTTACTCTGTCAAAAATCAGAATCTATTTCACAGAAACCGTTATGTATTGTTCAAGCCCCAAGCCGACTTGCACAGATGATATCTCCCTAACCGGAAATCCGATCGGTGATCCGTAAAATAGAGTATCTTAAGAATGATGTATAATGTCTCTTGTAAATTGTTTATAAATTTTCATTCTGGTTTCTATATTTCCCTTCACCCGAAATAAGATCTGTTTGTTTCACACCGTTATACGTTCGCTGGAATCAAGCGTATATTGTCGGACTGATATCTCCCTAACCGGAGATGATTTTTATGATATGTGAAAAGAATTATTTTTGTTCAAATGTCTAATTTCTCTATGTGAAATTTTACAGTTTTTCATTATTGTTTGATACCTAAATCGGGTCTAACACTGTGATAAATACATGCCCACGGGCAAAATTGCATATTTTTATGTTTTTTATTTAATTTTCATATCAAAATAATACCAAAAATATATTTTTTTTATTGCACTTTAATTTTAGGGTTATTAGAAGTGTCCATGTCGATTTTTGTAAATTTTAGAATTAATTTGATACATTATTTAGTTAAATCATAAAAATAGGATGCCTATAAAGTCTTGATTCGACCGAAACACAGGTAAAAATTGATATTTTTATGACATTCCAATTTTTTCATGAAAAGTTTGATATTTTTTAGGTTTGATCATGTTCATAATTATGCTAGGGTGCTCCACACCTGATTTGATGTTGATTTGAATCTGTTTGATCCCTGAATTAAAAGTTTTACAAAAATCTTTTCTGAAAGCCCTGATTTCAAGGCCATAGTCTTGTTTTTAGGGGCATTTTAGTCATGTTTTCTAACATTCTGAATTTTAAAATTGTTTAGTTTTATTATTTTTTTAATTTTGCATCATCTTTTATTATGTTTATCTCAGCAAAGCATGGAAAAAGGCTTATATTCGGATAAATCCATCAATTTTCAGATATTATTGGATAAATTCTGAAAAGCCTACATTTATCCACTAATGAGTTTGCTAATTTTGCAGGGATACTTAAGATTGTGTTTTTTTTATTTCCTTTTCTTTTTTTTAATTTATTAGTGATGTAAATTGTAAATTTGGAATAAAAATTTAATTTCCTGCTTAGATTAGGGTTGCATTGCATATAGTTTATTTTTTTATATGATTCGTGTGATGAATGATAATTCGTGCATTTTCAAATTCACAATGGTCTACACGAATGGCACATGCACTCGCTTCTAAGGAGTTAATAAACTCGATTGAATTTGTATTTGTGGCCATAGTCAGAATACGAACAATATTCAGATTTATCTTCTTTTAAGCCACAAACAACCTACACTCTTAGGCATTTTAAAAAATCATAGCATATTTTAAAGTTTTTCTAAAGTATTTTTCCCTTTTAGAATCAAATGAACTATATTCAATACACATTTGTGGCCATAGTCAGGAATATGTGCTGAATTTATTTTATCTTAGTTCTATAATGCATAAAATTTCTTTTATTAAAGATTTTTCACAAATTCTTCAGAAAATACTTTTGCAAATCACATTCATTCATTCATCTAGCTTAGACTGCATCATGAAAAGACTTTCATAGGGCCACACACCCATCCCTTTTGATGTTTTCCAATTCAATCTCAACAAAAATCGATTTTCTCTAAGTCTTTCCTCAGAATTTGATTTTCTCAAAAAGATCTCATTTTCTTCAGAAATCGATTTTCCTTTTCTTCAAAATACTTTCTCAATGTGATTCACAATTTTTAAGGTGTTCTTTTTTCCAAGTATTTTCCAATCTTAGAAGCATACATCATGTTTTCAATCTGCATTTTCCAAAGTTCATAACACATGCCTGATTCTTTGTGCATTTAGAAAATAGAATATCGATTTAGAGAGTTGAGCAAAGCAAAGCACATGATTGATCCTTGGTTCGATTACCCATGGTTATGGTGCCAGAAATGGTTGAACCTCGTACCGACAGGTGAGTCTCATTCTTCGAAATTATCCTGCATTTTAAAATAGAGGTGAGTTATTTTCAAAACTTTTTTAAAGGTCAGTTTAACTTGCAAAAGTAAAATTTTGCAATGATAACAGGTTTGGCAATCGAGATGGGACCTGTCTTCGCCTGATCAATCTAATGCTTTGCTCTATTCAGTTTGTCAAAATCATGTTCTACAATGTCAGCTTTATATCTTGTGAACCTAGGAGACTAGAATCAAACCGAGCTGACATGGATTGCATATAGACTTAAGCATGATTTGGTAGGACCGATTGAGGAGACATTATTCATGCTCACATAGACTTAGGTCTCATACAATCCTCTTCAATCTAGGATCTGATTGAAAATAATGTTTGCTTCTCATAATTTTTTCAAAACTCTACTTCTTTAGGTCATTAGAACCTTTTGTTTTCTTGCATGTTGATCATATTTCAAAAACAACCCCACATATGTTTACCTGGCCACCACGTTACTGGGCTTTCTTCCAGAACCATAATTTGGGATAAAGCCTCACAATTGAGCCACCTATTTGGGTTGAACCCCCCTGCCACGTACCAAGGGACATAGTCCAAAGTATATCGGCAGACGCTCAAGAATGTTAGAAAACATGAGCCTAGAACCGAAGAAATTCTTTTATGCCACATACATCGAGCATCAGCTCAGGTATATCGGCATAACATGATTGAACACAGATGATCTGAGCCTTAGAGTTAGGGTTAGGGTCCTACAATTATTTTAAAATTTGTGCTTTTAGAGTCAGCCTTTTAGGGATTGTTGTATGCACATACTTGATTGTGCAAGATGTGATTAAATGAATTTTAGTTATTTTCTTTTATTCTTTTTATTTTCTTATATTTTTCCATAATTTTCTAAAAATCCTGGATGATTTTCAAATTCTTCATTTATTTTCATTCCCGTTAATTATTCACAAACCCTGGACGATTTTTCATAACCTCTACTTTCCTTCAAAAAACTCCAAGCGATTTTTCATCGTTTCTTTTCTCTGGATCTCAAATTTCCATCTTTATTTTGATCATGCCTGCTATTTTTCTCAAGAAAAAATATGTGTTTTCTCAAGGATTTTAATCCTGTTTTCAAAATCTCTTCACCTTATTTTCAATGAATTCCATAATCATGACAGTGGGAAATTATCCGCCCACCTTCCCTTTTGGATTTACCTTAGTTGCATACTTCCTTCGTCGAAGTAACAACACAATTATCGAAATTCCAACGATGACCCAATCCCTGATAATGGGATATCTTTTCAAAAGTGCCAACCTAATCTCATCAGATTTTCCTCTTCTCCTTTTTATTCAAATTGTTGCCATTAAAAAAATCTTTTTCTTCCTCATCTTGATCATTCCTTTTGTCCTATAGAGAGTATCGCATTGTTGAATGGTTCAGACTAGATCGGGCAAGAAAACTGCATCATATCAACTCATTAGCAATATCAGCAATAAAGAAAAGATGAGTTCCCCAAGTTCAACCAGAGGACAAGGTCAGTAGGGTGGCGATGACATTGATCCCGCCATGTATGATCTATTCCAGAAGATGATGACCAAGATGCAATCAGAGCAAGCTAAGTCTAGCTCAAGAAAGGTGCTATCAAGGAAGAAGTCTAAGGGCAAAACTATCAAGAAGCACATCAAAATCGCCTAGAAGAAGGTTCAGCAGGACAATGAGTCTGAAGGGTCAGATTCTGTGGAAGAAGTCTCAGATGAAGAGCAAAAGGCAGAGCTTGAGACTACCAAATAGTCAAGTCCACAACCAACAATCAATGATCTGATCCAACTTCAGCTGAAGGAAATGACCAGGATGGTCAAGGACCTACAGGCCTGCGATAAGGGCAAGAAAGTCTACAATAGTGAAGACTTCTACGATGGCTTTGAAAAGGACGATAGTCTAGAAGATCTCCCCCATAAATTTGTCAAATTCGATGGGACTGGTGATCCTAAGGCTCACTTGGCCATGTTCTTTGTAGAGTGCAATCGATTCAAGAGAGACAATCAGGCTTTATTTAGATGCATTCCGCGTAGCTTAGAAGGCACCGCAGCTAAGTGGTACTCCGAGCACATCAATCCAATCGAGCTGCAGAAGTTTGATAAGGTGGTCAATCTTTTTATCGAGTGATTTCTTTTCAACACTGAAGCACTGCCAACACTCAATCATCTCTACAATACGAAGCAAAGATATAATGAAAAAGCCAAAAATTTCATCCGCAGATGGAGGGGCACTTGCAATAAAATGAGAAACCCCATCTCAGAGGAGCACACACTCTAAATTATCCTGAACAACTTCTCGCAACCTCTGAGAAGCCTTATTTCTACCTTGCCTTCCAAGTCTTTCATTGAGCTTATTGAATGAGCTAAGTGGATCAAGATAGGGATGTAGAACGAAGTCTATGAAGGCATCACCCTCGTCAAGAACAGTAAAAAATTCAAGAAGAAGACAAATTTCACCCTCTCCGCCACCTCCGACAGCAATGACAACAAAGGTAGAAAGGACAACCATACAGGTCAAGAGGAGAAGTCTTCCAAGCAGAATGACAAACTTGTTCAGTTTAACTTTCAGCAGAAAGAAAAGATAAAGCGTGATGGTTGGGGTAACGATCGCAAGTTCACTCCTCTAGAGCAGTCACTCGACAAAGTCTTTAAGTATATGTTGACCAAGGAATTAGTAAAGCTCCCAAGAGCCACAGATCCTCCCACGATCATGGGAAGATTCATGAATCAGTTCTGCAAATTCCATCGGACAGTGGGACACGACATTGACCACTGCTTCATCTTCAAGAACATCGTTCAAGACTGCATCAACAAGAATCTCCTTGTTGAAGATAAATAAGACACCAGTCAACTGTCCTGACTGAGCTTTTCCTCAATCATTCAAGACACTAACAATGCTAGTGCTTTCTCATTTCTCATCTTGCTTTTGTCATTTTGAAGGGATGATGTAATCTCATTTTTCTTTCTTTAATTTGTCATTCTTCCATCAATATGTCAATAAACTTTTCAATTTTTCTCATAGCTTGGCGCCATCTTCTTTATATATTGTCATTCTTTCTTCTTCTTTGCAACATGTCTTTTTGCGAGGAGTAACCTCTTTTAGAGTGCCTCCTGAGTCGATTAAGAAGATTGTTACCCTAATACCTTCAGAAAGCGTTCGTCAAATACCAATTATATATCCTTTTGTTCAATGTTTTATTCCCTAGTCACACTGGGGCATTTTTTGAAAACTTGTCTTCACTCTAAAACGTCTTGTATGCAGGCAGGATCAAACAAAATCTTTCACCATTCATTTGCATTCATTATCATCCATTTGCATCAAATTTATTTTCCATTCAGGATAAAAGACAAATCCTGAGACCCCGACAGTTGTTCAGGTCATCATGAGGGTGAAGATTGAAAAACTCCCATCACAATCATCAAACACATTCAAAACACCAGTCTTTTTCAAAATCGACATTTGGGTCGAGTCTTTATTTAAAACCATTTTCGCCGGTCATGCCAAAATCAACCTTCAAGTTAAGCCTATTCCCTAAATCCAGTTCTTACTGGTCGAACTCTCTAAATCTGGTTTTTACTGGTCAAGGTTTCCAAACCCAGTCCACACTGGTCTAGTTTTCCTTCAAAGATTTGAATTCTGACTCAAATTTTCTAGTTGCCTTTGGGATTTGAGTTTTGACTCAAATTTTCTTTCCTTAAAACCTCAATTGGTTTAATTTTCCTTTGGGATTTGAGTTCCGACTCGAATTTTCTTTCCTTAAAAATTGAATTTTTCATTTTCCTTTGGGATTCGAGATCTGACTTGAATTTTCTTTCCTTTAAACCTGAATTAATTTTCCTTTGGGATTCGAGTTCCGACTCAAATTTTCTTTCCTTTAAATATGAATTTTCCAGTTTCCTTTGGGATTCGAGTTCCGACTCAATTTTTCTTTTCTTTAAATTCAAATTTTCTAGTTTCCTTTGGGATTCGAGTTCTGACTCGATTTTTCTTTCTTTCAATTGGTATAGTTTTCCTTTAAAGATTTGAGTTTCGACTCAAATTTTCTAGTTTCTTTTGGGATTAAAGTTCTAACTCAATTTTTCTTTCCCTAAAATCGAATTGGTTTAATTTTCCTTTGAAGACTCGAGTTTCGACTCGAATTTTTCAGTTTTCCTTACAGGATCCGTGTTCTGACTCAGACGTTCTTTCAAAACCAACTTCAAAGTTGGACTTACCTTCAAAATTCCGCATCGTGCCAAGACTTATCTTCAAAATTTCAATTTCATATTGGATTTACCTTTAAATTTGAGCCTCATGTTGGACTTTCCTCCAGAATCCCATGGATGTGTCAACTCAATGTGAAGCATCTTCTTCCACTAAGGATTCCAAGAACATTTTGCCAATCTGCCATAAAAAAACAGTTGTTGATTTCAAAGTTTTTATAGCACAAAGAATTTTACCTCAAATTACCTTCAGTACTCCTTCCAAAAGGACAAGACTTTTGCAAAGAAGAACTTGAAATTCAAACTTTTTCTGTTGGCCAACCAAAAGGATAAAGAAAAATCCTCGATATGGCCGGCAAAGAAAAATTCAATGATGTTGAAAAGCCATAAGTGAACTGATATTGATCATAGCTATGGCACATTTTTAAAGATTATTCTTTTGGTAATAAGGCGGTGGAAATATCCCACACGATAAAAAGAACCCACTCAATCTCAATCACCTCAATTGTTCAAGCTACAATTAACTATCTGCAAAAGAGATCTCTCAATCCTTGTCAAGTTGAAGACCAATGGATAGGTTAGACCCTCGGGGCCAAAGAAGACTTGAATCATCTCCAAGTTGAAGGAGTATGTGACGTGTCCTTCCAGTGAAAATTCAAATCATCGCCAAGTTGAAGTCTGATGTGGTGAGCCTCCCACCAATCCCTAAAAGATATTTGATCACTATTATCATAAAGAGATTTTCAATCCAATGAGACAATTTTATTAATATAATTCTCGGGACTAAAGAAGACTCGAATTATCTCCGCGTTGAAGGAGTATGTGATGTGTCCTTCTAGGGAAAATCAGAACAATGCCAAGATGAAGGTTGATGTGGTGAAATTCTCACCAAATCCCAAGAAAGCTCAATTTTCTATGTCTCAAAAGAGTGCAAAAAGATCATTATGAAAAATTCCAGATATCAAACTGCCAAAACTGCCAAGAATTTTCTTTATTTATGTGAAATTCTTTTATCAATATTTTTTTCATAAATTGCTTTTATGAAACTAAGAACAAATTCCTTTATGTCTATATCAAGGAAATAGATAGCTTCCTTGAAGAAACCCAACCTCAATAATTTGATTTCGATTTTGGATTCTACAGAGTTAGCCCAATTGGAGGTAATACTCTAGGTAGAAGAGGGAATATTTTTTGCACAAATGTGCACATTTCACTTACTTTGAATCAACTACGACTTTTATCATTTTGGAAATATTTTCTAGCTATCCTGAAATGAAGCGAAAGCTCGATGTTCATTTTGACACATCCTGGCATCACCTTATGCCTCCTTGAGAGGATTGCCTTAGTCATCTTTCACGTTGTCAAAAGATTCACCATATTTTTTCTCTAAAAGGATAGCCTTAGTCGTCTTTCGCACTGTCGAAAGATTCACCTCACTTTTTCTCTGAAAGGATAACCTTAGTCGTCTTTCGTATTGTCGAAAGATTCACCCCACTTTTTCTCTGAAAGGATAACCTTAGTCATCTTTTGCGTTGTTGAAAGATTCACCCCACTTTTTCTTTGAAAGGACAACCTTAGTCGTCTTTCACGTTGTTGAAAGATTTGCCTCACTTTTCTCCGAAAGGATAGCCTTAGTCATCTTTCACATTGTCAAAAGATTCACCCCACTTTTTCTCTGAAATGATAGCCTTAGTCATCTTTCGCATTGTAAAAAGATTTGCCCCACTTTTCTTTGAAAGGTTAGCCTTAGTCGCCTTTCGCATTGTCAAAAGATTTGCCCCCACTTTTTCTTCGAAAGGATAGCCTTAGTCATCTTTCGCATTGTCGAAAGATTCACCCCACTTTTTCTCTGAAAGAATAGCCTTAGTCGTCTTTCGTGTTGTTGAAAGATTCACCCTACTTTTTCTCTGAAACAATAGCCTTAGACGTCTTTCGCATTGTCGAAAGATTCACCTTACTTTTTCTCGAAAAGGATAGCATTAGTCATCTTTCACGTTGTTGAAAGATTTGCCCTACTTTTTCTCTGAAAGGATAGCCTTAGTCATCTTTCGCGTTGTCGAAAGATTCACCTCACCTTTCCTCTAAAAGAATAGCCTTATTTGTCTTTCGCGTTGTCAAAAGAATTGCCTCACATTGCCTTATTTGCCTTTCGCGTTATCGAAAGAATTGCCTTGTTCCTCTTCAAAAGAGTCACTTCATTCATCTTTCATGATTGTCGAAAGAACCACCCTTGCCCGTCTTTGAGAGAGTTGCCTTATTTATCTTTTGTACTAACAAAAATTTTGCCTTATATTTCTTCGAAAGAATTGCCTTATGCATCTTCTAAGTTGCCTCCTGCAACCTCATTTTCTTCCTTTTGCAAACCCCTCTCGGATTTATTATGCAAAATCCGAAGGCTCCATCATGGTTTCTTCTTTCGAGGATTCCGTTTTTCCTGTTCAGGTTAAGAGTCAAGCCTGAACCTCGTTCTTCCATGAGGTATTTTTCATCCCATCCAGATTAAGGGCTAAGATTAAGCCTCATTTCGATAAGGTGAATTTTCTTCTCCATTCTATTCCCCCTGTTCAGGTAAGGGTTAAACCTGAGCCTCCTCTATGAGGTATCTTCTTCCCATTCAACTCAAGGGTCAAACCTGAGTCTCATTTTGATGAGGTGAATTTTCTTCTTTATTCTTCATTCCATAACTACCATTATCATGAGAGCAAATTCTTTCATACCCACTCAGATTATTCTAACTGGGGCATTTTTATAGCCCAAATTTGGTGTGTTTTTCTTTGCCACTAAGCTGGGCCTTCAATCAGCTTAATAGCAAAAAGGGGCATCTGTAAACATCCCAAATTTTCCACCCTCGCTCACAAACCCTTTCTCCTTGCCACTGGGTGTAAGACCCGCGATTTTTCAGAGAAAATTCAATTCATGATAAGAGTTTTGAGATAAATATTTTTGTATGTTTACGAGGACCTTCGCATATATATATATATATATATATATATATATATATATATATATATATATATATATATATATGAATGGGAATGAATGTGAATTTGCAATGCATTATTGATCGAAACCCTAAATTTAATTCGAATTGCATGAGATCAATCAGATCTCAAATCAAAGAATGTAAACGATTTAAAACCCTGTCATTTTATGCAAATTAATAAAGAATATATTTTTAAAGGAGTATGGGTTATACCAGAGATGATTTTTTGCAAAGAACATTAAGATAGAATATATTTTTGAAATTCAGGTTATATTTGAGTTTTTTTCATATTTTCCCTTTGTAGGTGGGATTGGGTTCCACTAGGGGGTCAACCCTAGCCCATGGTCGACCCATATTTGGACAGCAGCTAGCCCTGGAGACCAGCTGGTCACGTTGACCAAGCTGGGCGGTGGTACTAAGGTAAGAAAGAAAAAAGGTTTTGAAAGGTGAGCATGGATTGGCCAAGTGGGCGGCAGCCCATGGCATCCATGTAATTTTTTAATATGGTCATTATGAGAGGGGTGAGCCCTCATTGGGTGCATGGGGGCGGCATCCCTATGGCACATTTGAAAGCCTTTTAAAACTTTTCAAATCTTGAGTTTTGAGAGGCTTCTTTGGGTGGCCATGCAAGGGAATTACACCCTTGTCACTGCCTAGAGGGGTGTGTGGGATGCCCTCAACTGTAGGATTTCTCCAAGAAATCCTAGTCATCCATATCCCATGCATGGGATATAAAATCCTTTCAAAAAGCGAGAGAGAGCATTTTGAGAGTTGACAAATTTTTTTGAGAGCACCCTTCTCTTTCCCTTCCTTCCTCTCTTCTTCCTCTAACCGAGTGGGGGTGTTGTGCAACCGGTCTTGTGAAGGCCTCTCAAGTGTAGCAACTGATTTTCTCCTCCTTCCCAATCTGAGCAAGGTGAATACCTCAACTATATTTTCTATTTTTATTCAGATATGTGCATGTTGTAGGATGCGTGAAGCCAAAGAGTTCCATGTGCATCCGTTGCATGCATGACTCTTTGGTGGATTAATGAAGTTCGGGTTGATGTTGTAGTTTTCCTTCACCTTGAGCACCCACGCACTTCTTATGTTTGAATGTTCTTCATTCTTCTTCTCCTCACATTTTTCTTTTTCTAAAGTTCGTGTTTGGTGGATGGAGTATGCTTGAACTGCCTCCATTTCATTCCATGAAATGAGAGGGATTCTAAGCAACCAGTTTTTATTTGGTTCTAAACATTCTTGTTCTTTTTTTTGTTGCTTTCATTCAACAGAAATACCTTCTTGTTTTTCTTTAGTTTTGCACATGTAAACTTTTTTTTTTAGTTTGTACATGCCCTGTCTGCAGCCACCTCTCATTGCTAAGAGGCTAGCTAGGGGCAGTAACCATGCCTTGGAAGAGCTGGAGCGACCGGACTGGGCTCGCTTGTAGCCTAGCCCAGTCGTTGCCTATCTCCTCCACCCGGGCCGCATGCAGTCCCTTTATTTTTTTTCATTCCATTCCTTTCCTTTTTTGGCTGTGTCAGTTTGGTCTGCAAACCCTTAGGTTGGACCCAGCCAGGAGCTCCTGGTTTGAGCAAAAGCTCGGCCATGAGCTCCCTTACTGTGCATTGTTGGTGCAACAACTAGCTATCGGGTGGCCCTCACTGGCCACGGGTTGCCTTTGAGCAGGTTGCTGCTCAGTTGCAGCACCTGGTCTGAACCCTCTTGGTTCAGACCATGGTCTTCCCCACTAGCAAGGTCTGGTCCTTCGCGGACCAGACCTAGCTATGTCTTTGCCCAGTGGCTGGAACACCCGGATTGCTTCAGTCCGGGGGAGCTTCTAACTCATTTTGTGTTCTGCCACCCCTGGTCTGAACTGCCCCGGTTCAGACTAGGGCGTGGGTGAGACCAGCTAGGTTTGGTCCCTCCTGAACTAGGTCTGGTTGAGCTCACTTTGGTGCCTTAGCACAGGGTTGCACCCCGTCCAGTCACCCCAGCCTGTACCCTTCGCACTCCCATCGTAAGCAAACAAAAAGAAAGAAAAATAAAACTCCTGTGACTAGTTGTTCTTGTGCACTCGCTGTCCAGCAGCATTGGCTTGGACATTGTGCATAGCCTGTGTATGTTCAGACCAATGGGATGTTGGCCTCCTTGGCCCAGCCTTCACCTTATTTGGGTTGGCCTGTGTTCGCCGCAAGCTGGCCACCGTTGGCCGACTGCATTCAGCGAATGGTTGTGTTGGCCTCCATGGCTTTGCCATGGAACACCCTTGTTGTCCTGTTACAGCAGCAGGGTGGTGAGCGAGGTGGTGAGCAGCATGCTGCCCACTCCATTTGCTCCTTTCTCACAGCACTTGATTTTTTGTTGTTTTTGCCTTAGGTTCTAGAATTGCCTAGCTATTTTTTGCAAGCACAATGATGAACCTTGGCAATGCTAACGTAATTCCCATACGGATGCAAATGTCTCACTTTGTATACCTCGACACTTGTGTGTGTTGTTGACTTGATTCCTTCATGCAAATGGTCGTGCTATGAATTTTACTTATGGATGTTGTCTCTAATGCGTTTATTGAGATTTTGTAGTCATGACACGTGCATAGAATGTTCACTAAACTGTCTTTCTTGGCTTATATGCAAATTATGGTAAATTTATGCATTTTAAATCATGTATCACATATGGATGTTGAATGATACACTCATTTGCACATGTTCACGTGTTGCAATGTGTTTGCATAAGTAAGCATAAGTGCCATTGATTTTGTTTCAATACTTGTGCAAAAAAATAGAATTTTGCATAGTATAACTTCGCACTTGCACCTTGGCACACTATAACACATGTGCTATCAATTTCTTACTTCGAGTGTTGTATTTGAGTATTGTGCTCTACTATGGCAAAAAATGCACCATGTTGCACACTACACACTCGCTGTAACAAATGGTTGTGACTTAAACACCATAGGGTATTAGCACAAACACCTTTTGAGGTCTTGCGACTCTACTCGAGTCTTTAGGCGATGGTCCCTTGTTCGTGAGTTAGCTCACATATTGATATACCCTAGAGATGAAAATGACAAATGGTGTTGAATCGCCTTTACCAGTGATGTGATCTTTTGTTGGCCGTGTGAGGCTTGAGCACGTGAATGGGCAGGCAAAAGACCTTGTTGTGTGACCCTACGGGAATCACAAGGCATGTGTGCCTAAACGCCTCAGAAGGAGGTGTGTTGTCAATCAGCTTAAGAAAGATAAACTGCCGGTTTCCCCATTCACAGAACAGTTCACCTTAAAGAGGGTGGATGGTACAACCTTGAGTGACCGATCGTTACTACGATACGTTTATAGGAGCTGAGGCATCCTTTGACCTCCAATCACTCAGAGTTAGGGAGGTTGAGGTTACCTGTTGAGGTACCTTCACTACTGCAGTAGTGAGGATTGGAATCCATTACCTATGTGTGGTTTCTCTCAGCCGTAGGCTGCCCGCATGAGGTTACTCGGTCTGTAGCATCCTCAGTTACCACATTAGAATTTGAATAACAGACACTGGGTGCATGTCTCACAGAATGTGAGGTTCTTTTGCGTACCCAAAGGAGTAATCAAAATAGCATAATTACTAACCAATCACATACTAACTTACCTTGTTAGTTTCTTTGCTTGCTTATGTTAATATTGTTCTTATGCTTTTCTTACTTGTGTTTTTTCCTTAGTTGCTCATACAGTAGATGCTTTACTTTAGTTCTTAGTTTTGACTATCGTATCTTGTTACACTAGTCTGTACTTCGTTACTTTCTTTGTCGACTAGACTTATAGCATGTGCACCTACTTGCTCACATGCACATATACTTGTTTAATTATCTTCTTCCATGCTTCATGCTTTTCCTTTAAAAATGGTAATATATGGTTGTTGTATCTCACCAACTCGCAAGAGTTCTGACTCTGTTTTATGGGGAAGCAGGTGATGATTAGCTTGAGTTGCGATGTGATGGCTGCACGGTGAGAGGCTTAAGACACACACTTTAGACTTCTGCGGTCTTGGCTTTTGGGGTTTGGGGGGAATGTTCTCTGACTTTTGGGAGACTTGTATTTGCGATGTATTCATAGTCTCATTTTGTAAAAGAACTTGATATTGTATCTTTTGATTATAAATGTTATTTCCATGTAACTCGTCCAAACTTGCAACCTGTCTCCCCCTTGTTTTTCTTTGCTTACTTAAAACCTTTCAAAAACAAAAATTCAACTCTAAAAATTATAGGGTTTTTTCTTGGTTGGGGTTTGGGGTGTTACAGAGATTGGTATCAGAGCAAAGTTATAAGTGTGGTCTAAGACTTCAGCGTGCATCGTCCATCGCACTATAAGTATACTTAACTTAGAAAATATTGTTATTTGATGTTGATTATTGTCTTGTTTAAGTTTTTATACTTAGATAGATATATGTTTGTTAGATGACGTCAGGGACTAGACAAGATAGGATTCTTGGAGCCTTGCAAGACTTGGTTCAAGGCGTAGAGGCTCTGGACCAAGCAGTTCAGAAGATCGTTCGAAGTGCCCAAGTGATTGCGAATCAGGCACCTCCATGTGCAAGATGTCAGTTGGAGCACGTGGGACAAATTTATCCACACGAGCTGAGTGATTGCCTTACTGTGGTCTTAGAGTGCATATCAAGGATGAATGCCACATTAAATTACGTGATGAAATCTAGAAGGGGAATGCCAAAACAGTAGAGAATGTGGCATCCGAGGTCAATCTGGTACAACTAAAAGTGGAGCATGGGGAAAATTTGTGCACTTCACCGAATTCTCTCCAGTACCTGCCAGCTTCTTATTCTTATTCTATTTCCTCTCAGTATGTGTTGACTTCACCTTCCCTATCTCAAGCTTCGAGTCCTCCAGAGTACACTCCTGCATCTTCTCCTCGTCAGAAGCAGAGATGGTGTGGAAACTGGAACAACTACCACGACAGATACACCAGTCGGAAATGAAGAAGATTGTTGATTTGTGAATATTTTATGAAAACACTAAGTCAATGTTCTGTTTTTGTCTTCCAACATATTTGGATATGTTTTGTAACCCTGTCTTAGGGGAAGGGTATTTTGGACTTGTTATGTAATGGAAATCATGAATCTTTTTGCGTATGAATAGAATTTGTGTTTTTGAAGTTGTACCATCACTTATATGAACTTTTCCTTGTTCAAGATGGCGTGGCGAGGCCATTGTGATGATTTAATGGAGTCTCTCAACAACCTTGCTGAGGTTGTTGGCCATCAGGTAGAGACTATGCATACAATGGGCGACAATCTTCAGCAAGCCACCCAGGGATGCAAGACACCCATCCAGACTCCAGCCACTGTAATACCGTACAAGCAATGCATGAGCATGAACCCTCCATCCTTTGATGGAAGGTCTACACCAGAAGTAGCAGAAGATTGGGTGCGAGTGATCGAACACATATTTTGTGTTCTGCAAGTCAACAAGGATTGGAAGGTAGACTTTGGGACATACAGATAACGAAAAGATAAGGAAAGGTGGTGGGCGACCACCTGGGAGATCAAGTTCGTGAATGAGCCGATAACATGGGAGCAGTTCGTGGAGGTCTTTTATGTAGCGTACTTCCCTATGCACGAAAGGAGTCAGAAAATGCAAGAGTTCATCGACCTTTAGCAGGGGAGCTCTATGTTAGCAGAGTACATCACCAAATTTAGAAGCCTAGAACGTTATTTCCCCAATGTTTATTTTACCAAAAAGGATCGAGCAATGAAGTTTGCTTGTGGTTTGAAGCCTGCTCTCTGTACGAAGGTGTACACTCGCGCTCCTATGACGCTAGATGAGGCTTTGGAGACAGCTACACTCCTAGAGCAAAATTGGTTAGAGTCCCAGAGGACGCAACCGTTCAGAGGATCCCAGCATCAAGACCAAAAGAGTTGGCTTAAGAAGAGACAATTTCAGAGGAACTCTGGTGGAAAGAAGTTTCATCTACCAATGAAGAAGAACAGACCATAAGGCAACAACAATAACCATCAACAACATCAGTACCACCAGCCCCAGCATCATTATCAACAACATAAGCAGATAGCAACAACACCAGGTTGTCTGAAGTGCCTCGTTGATCATCCAGGCCGACCGTGTCCTCGAGACACCGAAGGATGTCTCTATTGTGGCAAGATGGGCCACTACATCAAGGACTACTAGAAGAAGTAGTCAGATGATTTGAAGAGGAATGTTCTTGGAACATCCCAGCCAACATATCAGTGATCGCCTCAGCAACAGCAGCATCAATCGCATCAGCAAAGACCACACAGTCAGAAGATGATAGCCGGACGAGCCTATGCAGCGACTGTCGAGCAGGTGACCAAGGGAGTGTTGGTCCAAGGTACTATTCCAGTCGCTGGACAAACGACTTTTACATTATTTGATTGCGGAGCTTCTCATTTTTTCATTTCTGTTAGATTTGCTAGAACTTTGCCTTTGTCTGTTGAACTTTTGAATTACCCGTTGGAGGTCCGTACTCCGACCGGTGATCAGTCCTTGCGTATTTCCTATATTCTAAGCATCGAGGTGTCAGTGGCAGGACAAAACTTTCCAATTGACATAATCCTACTAGATATGACTGAGTCAGATGTCATTCTAGGTATGATTTGGTTGTTTGAGTATCATGCTCAAGTTCTTTGAAGAGAAGGAAATGTGGTTTTATCCCAGCCCGACCGTCCGATTTTAGAGATCAAGATTTCTCTATCGATGCAAGACAATCGTTTGATTTCATCTTTCACAACCCAGAAGTACATACAGAATGGGGGTACTGCGTTCTTGGTCAGTATCACCCCAGTTGAGCCTAAGATAGTCCTGATCGAGGACTTAGATGTAGTTCAGGAGTTCACTAATGTGTTTCTTGAAGAACTGCCTGAATTACCTCTGAAGCGTGAAATCAAATTTTGTATCAAGTTATTGCCTGGAACTATCCCAATTTCGAAAGCACCGTATGTTACAATAATGAAGGTGTACACGACACTTCAAGTACAAAGTTTTGATGATGAACAAGTGAATCAACTACATTTCATCTAAGGCAATGAAGAAAGATAACAAGAATTGAAGAATTCGATGAAGAATCTTTGAAGACTAGTGTGCAAATGTAAATTTCCTTAAATGTCTTAGATTCTTGTAAGAGTCTTACTTAGAGTGCATATCTCACTTGCATTACACCTAAAAAAAGTTTAGAAAAACTTTTCTAAAAGAACCCTCCATGAAAATCATTTTAGAAAACTCTTTACTTAATTTTTCATGTTTATTAGTCGACAAACGGACTCATCAGTCGACCAACTTTTTTGTGCCATTTTTTCAAAGCAAAATGTTAACTTTCTGATTAGTCGACTAATCAACTCTTAGTCTACCAGACAGAATGTTTGATTTCTGAAAAAAAAAGCAGGAGTCGACTGAAGGTTTTCTTAGTCGACCGAACAGAATGTTTGATTTCTAAAAAAATTAGCAGGAGTCGACTGAAAGCTTTTTTTAGTCTACTGATGATTTCATTAGTCGACTAACTTTTTCTTTAGCTGACTAATTTTCAAATTCTAGAATTCACAATTGTTCTGTTAAAACAGTAGTCGACTAACGATAACTGTCAGTCTGCTGATGTTTGATTTCAGTCGACTAACTATTATTCCAGTCGACTAATATAACCATTTTTCTAGAAACTTTTAAAAGGTGTGTCTTTTCATTTTTCAAATGAATTGACCATTCAAAAGTGACTGTTTTGACACCCTTTCATACCCTCAACGTATGAGATGTTTCAACTATAAATATGAGTGCATTCCACACTCAAAAATATTGAATTACATTGAATTACAAAGATTGAATTCTTTGTTTTTCTCTCCTATTTATTCAAGTATTCATTTTCTCACTCACTTGATATTTTCATTCCAGTTTTTTACTTAAATTCTTTTTAGAGATAATGAATTCGTGAGTTGAGTATTTCAACAACCTCAAAAGCCAATTGCATTTCATCTGCATTTATAAGATAGGCTCGTAGGTTGATTGTAAGTTGTTTATTTCTTTTTCTTTGTAAAAGGAAAAAGATCTCCTTGGTTAAAAGGAGGTGTTTGCTTTCAGTAGGATGGTTACTGAAAGTGGGACCAGATTTGGTCTGTATGTTCTTGTGGTGACACAAGGTTGATAGTGGATATCTCAAGCGAGTTTTGCTTGGGGACTGGATGTAGGTCAGGAAGACCAAACCAGGATAAAATCTTGTGTTCTTTGTGTGATTGTTGTGTGAATTTCAAAATCCTTCAAAATTTCAAAGACGTTATTTAAAAGCACTATTCACCCCCTCTAGTCTCGTTGTCTCGATCCTACAACACTTTCATTTGGAATCAAAGCAAGGTTTGCTATATCGTGATTTTACCATCATCTAGCATGACAACATCATCGTCTTCTCAGCACAAAGAAGGATGCTCCTCAGTTCATCCTCCTCTCTTTGATGGAACAAATTATGGCTATTGAAAAGTAAGAATGACAATATTCTTACAATCTATGTATCTCAAAATTTGGATAGTTGTTTTAGAAAAGTACCATGCACCATCAACTGATTTCAGCCTATGGATCGATGAAGCAAAGAAGACTGCTTCACTCAATGCCAAAGCTATGAATGCGCTATATTGTGTCGTTGACAAGGTAGAGTTCAATCGCATCTCTGAATGTTCTACAACAAATAAAATTTGGCATACTCTTCTCGTTACTCATGAAGGTACGTCAAAGGTAAAGAAATCTAAGATTGCTTCTTTAGTTCATAAATTTGAATTGTTTAAAATGAAGCAAAATGAGTCTATATCAGACATGTTAACAAGAATGACCGATATTACTAACACTCTAAAATCTCTTGGAAAAGAATATTCGCAAGTGGATTTAGTTAGAAAAATCCTAAGGTGTTTAACTCCTGAATGAGAGAGAAAAACCATAGCATGTTATGTTTTAAACTGTGTTCTTATTCGACCATTCTTATATAAAACATGTTTTGAATTATATTATGATCGTATACCAAAGATCTCATATTTCAAAAATTTTGGTAGTAAATGCTTCTTGTTAAATACTAAAGATAATCTTGATAAGTTTGATTCAAAATCAGACAAAGCAATATTTCTTGGGTATTCTTCTAGAAGCAAAGCTTATCGTATTTTTAATAAAAGAACTTCTTGCATTAAAGAATCTTTATATGTTGCATTTGATGAGAATGGTGAGCAGATTATACCTCTAAGCGAAGGAGAAAAAGTCATATTTCAAGGAGAACCTTTAATAGAAAGCATTTCTCATGAAAATATTCCTCTTCCATCAGTTTGGAAAGAAATTCCTAATCATCCACATGAGCAAATTATTGGAGAAATAAAGAGTGGTGTCCAAACTAAAAGGCAATTGAAAAAATATATTGCAAATATAGGATTTATAAATTTGTTTTAGAACTTTTTATTTTTTTTGAAAAAAATCTTCAAAATTGAACTTTTTAGTCGACTGACAACTATCAATTAGTCGACTGATGGTTGTTTTTAAATTTTTAAAAGGAAGGGACCCAATACCCCTTGGTTTTGTTTAAAAGGGAAGTCGTTATTCTTAAAAAAAAATGCCTACGTGTTTACACTTCTGCTGAAGCCAAACATATCCTTTCTCTCTATTGTTCCTTTCCCTCTTCTACAAACCCTAGGAGATTCAATCTCTTGCCGGTCACACTCCTCTTTCTTACCGAAACCTTCTTGACCGTGACAGAGTGCTTCTATAACATCTCAGGATTGTGATGCCTCAGCATCACTCTACAACACCGATTATCCTCCACGATGCCAAACGACATCATCCTCTCACTGAACGTCATTCTTGAAGCATTGGAGAGCCGACATCCACAGCATCTTTGCCTGTTCCTCTCTGTGACCTCGTCGATCAGCCACTCCCTGCGGCACCGCTTCTCTTCAACAGGTTCATATTTTTTTTCAACCATGCCTCGTTAGAAATCTGCATCTGCACAAGGTTCCCCTTCTTCATTCACATCGACAAGAAAGGGATGACACAAATTCTCTCTTAGCCTACTTAGAAATCCCCTTCTATATGACACATTCTGATCTATTTCTGCCCTTCCCATCTTACCCGGTAGAAGTGTTCTTTTTCACATTTATTCACGATATGATCTTGAGGCATTGTTTGCAGGGATTTCACATCTTTTTGATGCATCTTTTGATCATGATTATTATCCATTATGGATTCATTTATTTTACACAAATTTGCAAATCAATCATGATATCAGTTTTATTTCCTCTCTTATTAGAGACATTGAAATCAAGTTTGATTCCAAACTCCTTGGACAAATCCTCGATGTTCCATCTTCAAGAACTTCATTCAATTCTATTGAATTTAATGATGAAAATATTTTTGAACAAATTCTTCTTCTCGGTACACCTCATTGTCCTCCCTTTAATAATACCAATCTTCAACCTCGCACTTGCATTGGCAGACAAATTCTTGCTCATAATGTCCTTCCTAAAATCAGATCCTTTGATTACTTTTCAACAGATCTTTCTACTGCTCTTTATGTCTTATTTAAAAATATTTCTGTGAATTGGGAAACATATATTTTACTACGTTGTGGAAACAGAAACCCTTTCTTCCGTATGGATGTCTTCTTACCCGCATTTTCAAATATTTCAAAGTGCCTTTGACTAAGGAAAAATCTGTTTTGCAAAAGGAAATCTTTGATGAAACTGTTTTTAAACGCATGAAACTTACCTATCTAGTTCCTTCATCATTTGGATCTCCTACTATCTTCTAAACCATTACCATCTCCTATGTCACCTATATCTCAAGGCAAACAAAAGAAAGTCCCTATTGGTCAAGATCATGATAAACTTTTGCAATGTATAGAAGCTTTGGAGCTACATCAACATACTTTTCGTGAGGATGTTACTCAAAATCTTTTATTCATTCAGTTTGATATCGCTGAACTAAAAGAGATGTTCAAGCAACACTTCTCTTGAACTTTGTTTACTGTTATTGCTTTGATAAAACAACATTTCTTTTCCTGAACATTGATCATTTTTGAAGTTGTAATATTTTGAACTTGAATTTGCATTTTGCTTATGCTATGACTGTATATACTCTTTTTTATTATGACAAAGGGGGAGAAGTATGTGATATATAGGGAGAAGAAATTGCATAAGAACCATATGTTATATATGCTTTAATATTGCTAACTTCTTATGTTTTGACAGCATATTGATAGGGAAAGTAAAATCTACATTTGTGTATCATTGTTCTATCTATGACTAGTTTGTCATCATAAAAAAGGGAGAGATTGTTATGACAATGAAGCTGTATACGACACTTAAAGTATAAAGTTTTGATGATGAACAAGTGAATCAACTGCATTTCAACTAAGGCAATGAAGAAAGATAACAAGGATTGAAGAATTAGATGAAGAATCTTTGAAGACTAGTGTGCAAATATAAATTTCCTTAAATGTCTTAGATTCTTGTAAGAGCCTTACTTAGAGTGCATATCTCACTTGCATTACACCTAATAAAAAATTTAGAAAAACTTTTCTAAAAAAAAACCTTCGTGAAAATCATTTTAGAAAACTCTTTACTTAAATTTTCATGTTTATTAGTCGACCAACAGACTCATCAGTCGACCAACTTTTTCGTGCCAATTTTTCAAAGCAAAACATCAACTTTCTGATTAGTCGACTAATCAACTCTTAGTCGACCAGACAGAATGTTTGACTTCTGGAAAATTTAGCAGGAGTCAACTTAAGGTTTTCTTAGTTGACTGGATAAAATGTTTGATTTCTGAAAAATTTAGCAGGAGTCGACTGAAAGCTTTTTTCAGTCTACTGATGATTTCATCAGTCGACTAACTTTTTCTTTAGCCGACTAATTTTCAAATTCCAGAATTCATAACTATTCCGTTAAAAATAGTAGTCGACTGACAATAACTATCAGTCTGCTAATGTTTGATTTTAGTCGACTAAATATTGTTTCAGTCGACTAATATAACTGTTTTTCTGGAAACTTTTAAAAGGTGTGTCTTTTTATTTTTCAAATGAATTGACCATTCAAAAGTGATTGTTTTGACACCCTTTCATACCCTCAACGTATGGGATGTTTCAACTATAAATATGAGTGCATTCCACACACAAAAACATCAAATTACATTAAACTACAAAGATTGAATTCTTTGCTTTTCACTATTATTCATTCAAGTATTCATTTTCTCACTCACTTGATATTTTCACTCTAGTTTTTCACTCAAATTCTTTTGAGAGATAGTGAATTCGTGAGTTGAGTATTTCAATAACCTCAGAAGCCAATTGCATTTCATCTGCATTTATAAGAAAGTCTCGTAGGTTGATTGTAAGTTGTTTATTTCTTTTTCTCTGTAAAAGGAAAAAGATCTCCTTGGTTAAAAGGAGGTGTTTTCTTTCAGTAGGGTTGTTACTGAAAGTGGGACCAGATTTGGTATGTATTTTCTTGTGGTGATACAAGGTTGATAGTGGATATCTCAAGCGAGTTTTGCTTGGAGACTGGATGTAGGTCAGGAAGACTGAACCAAGATAAAATCTCAGTTCTTTGTGTGATTGCTGTGTGAATTTCAAAATCCTTCAAAATTCTAAAGACGTTATTTAAAAGCACTATTCACCCCCTCTAGTACTCGTTGCCTCGATCCTACAACACTTTCACCATACCGTATGGCTCCAGCAGAACTTGAAGAACTGAAGCATTAGTTGAAAGAGTTATTGGAGCAAGGATCTATCATACCCAGTTTATCTCCATGGGGTGCACCTGTTTTGTTCATGAAGAAGAAAGACAGATCATTGAGGTTGTGCATTGACTACCAGATGCACAACCAAGCGACGATCAAGAATAAATATCTGTTACCGAGAATCAAAGACCTTTTTGATCAGTTGCAGAGAACAAGAGTTTTCTCGAAGATCGATCTTAGATCAAGCTATCACCAACTTCGAATTAGAGAGGAAGATGTTGTGAAGATAGCTTTTTGAATGAGATATGGACTATACAAATTCTTAGTGATGCCTTTCAGGCTCACTAATGCACCAATCACATTCATGGATTTGATGAACCAGATCTTTCGTTCATTCATGGATACCTTTGTGATCGTGTTCATCGATGATATCTTGATCTACTCAGAGAGTCCTTAGTGGCATCAAGAGCATTTGTGTATCATTGTGGGAGTAATTCATGAGCACAGATTATTCACCAAATTCTCCAAGTGTGAATTTTGGCTCAAGCGAGTTATGTTTTTGGGTCACGTGATATCCAAAGATGGAGTGTCAGTTGATCCAGCGAAGGTTGAAGCCGTGTTAGGCTGGAAGTAGCCTCAGAATGTCTTAGATATTCATAGTTTTTTTAGATTAGCGGGATACTACCGATGATTCATCCAGGACTTTTCTAGAATTGCGTTACCATTGATGAAACTTTTGTGTAAAGGCGTCAAGTTTGAGTGGACTGACGCTTGTGAAGAGAGTTTCCAATTTTTGAAGTTAAAGCTGACGACCTTGCTGGTGTTAGCTTTTCCTTCTGGTAGAGGTGGTTTTGTGGTGTACACAGACGCCTTAGGAACACGATTGAGTTGTGTGCTAATGCAGCACAGCAAAGTGATCGCGTATGCATCGAAGCAGTTGAAGATCCATGAGAGGAATTACCCAACTCATGACCTGGAGTTAGTAGCCGTGGTGTTCGCCTTAAAATCTTGGCGATACTATTTGTTTGGAGAAACGTTCGAGGTCTTTTCTGACCACAAGAGTCTCAAGTATTTATTTTCCTAAAAGAAACTGAATATGAGACATCATGTAAACACCCCAAATTTTCACTCACCTCCCCGACATTTTCACCAAGCATCATCATCCAGCTTTCGAAATTGCCAAAGGGAAAAATGGTCATTTTTTCAGATTGGACCCTGTAGAAAGTCCTAAATTCCATGCTTGAGTCTCAAAATCTCTCTATTTAGACTTAGAAATATCTTCAAACTGCAAAATCTCAAAATCTTATTCTTGACAAGAAGCTAGAATTTCTAATTTTGAATTCAGCGCGGCATTTCAGGAAACATGTCTTTGCATAGCATTGCATGAGCATTTCATATCACCGCACTGCACAACATGTCATTTCGAGGTCCAAAACTCTCGATTTCAAATTTTTCAATCCAGATTCGAATTTCAACTCTTTTCAAAATTGATTTCAAAACCCTGGGTCTTCAAAATTACCAATTCTTCCCATTTTACCCTCAGGACTCTAAATTTCAAAATAGTTTCTCAAGAAAACAATCTAGATAGCTTTCAATATGGATTTCAGCCACTTTATCTCAGATCTTCCCCCTTTATCAGCAATTTCCAATATCATTCTTTTGCAAAATCACCCCACAAGGGCCAAATCTTTTTAAAATTTTTGTTTTGCCAATTACTCTAGTTTTTTATGAAAATTCCAAAAAGAGGCTTTGTTGTCTTGTCTTTATTTCAATAAAGAAACAATGTGAGACCCACGCTGAGGTGGTGTCACATAGGTTTTTCTTTTGAAAAACCTGAGTTTTGAAAAACCCAAAAATATAGGAGTTTTGTCCCTGAATTGGCACCACTTGTCTTTTCTCTCTCCTCCCATTTACCTGCCATGTGTCAGCATGGGGTTCAACTAGAGGTGGCACCACATGTCATTTTCTCTTTCTTTTCATTTCTTTGCCAAGTGTCAGTGTGGGGCCTCTCTAAGATGGCGCCACATGTCCACCATCTTCACCCTGTGCCAGGTGTCATTCCCAAGTCACCAGGAGACACCAAGTGTCATGTGTTGTCCTGTTCAGAAAAGTAAAGCTTGTCTCCCCTGAGGTGGCGCCAGAGGAAGTGTGTCTCCTGCAGAGGACACATGTCAATCTCTCCCTTCTTTAGAAAAAGCAGGATGACACATGTCTCTCCTCACTTTTCTCAGAAAAGTAAGTGACACATGTCACTCCTAGCTTCCTTCAGAAAAAGTAGAGGACACGTGTCACTCTTGGCCTTCTTTAGAAAAAGCAACCATTCAAAAATTTTCAAACAAGGCCTAGGTGGCGCAAATGCTGATTTTCATCCATAATTTTTTTTATTTCATTTTTTTAAGGTGGCGCCACATGGTTCTTCTCCTTCTCTCCCCTCCGCCACGTGTCACTGCAGGATCTCCCTAAGGTGGCGCCACATGGCCACCCTCTATTCTTCCAGAGCCAGCCTCATTTGAATTTCAAATATAGCCTCTGAGGTGGCTCCATTTGAGAAGACCCCTCCAGCTAGCTGACACTTGTCAGAAGCAGAGTCATCCTGAACCGCCACGTGTCTAAATCCCCCTGCATCAGAAAAAGTAGAAGCACCCCCCCCCTCTGAGGTGGAGCATTTGGCTTCCTCTGCTCCTGTCCTCCTGCCACATGGCAGTGTGGAGCCACCCTAAGGTGGCACCACGTGTCAACCTCTGCTCCCTCCAGAAAAAGCAGAAATTTGAATATTTAAACTCCTCAGAGGTGGCGACACATGGCATTCTCCCCTCCTTCCAACTTTAAATCTCAAACACCTTTTTGAGGTGGTGCCATTCCAGAACCCCCACTTGGCTTCATTTTTTTGTTTTATTTTATTCAAAATAAAAGTAGCCCACCATGAGGTAGCGTCACATGAGGGCTCCCTGCAAAAAAGCAAACTTTGAATTTTAAACCCCAGAAAGCACCCTCTGAGGTGGCACCATTTGGGAGACTCCTGCAGAGAAAATCAAGCAAGCTTTTTGAAAATTTTCAAATTCCCCTGCTGAGGTGTCTCATCTACAAAATTCTTATTTTATTTATTTCAAAAATCCAAGTGGCATACCCTGAGATGGCACCACATGGAGGGCTCAGATTAAGCCTGTTTGAAATTCAAAAGTCTCAGAAAAGGCTACAAATACAAGGGCCCACGCCCAGCTTAGGGGAGCTCCTTTTGGATTTTGAACTTCAACCTAGATCTTCTTCAGAACACGATTTTGAATTTTGGAATTCATGCCCCCTTTGGGCTCAGTGGAGAGGGTGCATTGAAGCACCAACCTCGCTCGCATCAATCCCAATTCGATCTAGGCGTGGATCGATTTTTGTGAACCTTCAGAAGCCCGGATCGAAGGACGAAAGAAGCCGTTGGTAGTCGCTCATTTCGAAAGTTCCAAAGTTGCAGGAAAATGCAAGGTGCACTTCTATCCCTATTGATTTCATTATATTAACATCCCTACTCGATTCAAATCGTCATTTTGAAGAAAGAGCTCATCTGAGGGATGGATCAAGCTATTCTCATAAAATGACACGTATCAGAAAGATGTCTTTTATGCTTTCTTGATTAGATTTTTACATTTTATCATATTCATGCATTAAAATAGGTTATATTTACGTTTTATTTCATTAAAATAGCATGTTCCATGAATTTATTTAATATTCCATGCATTCAACTTCATTTAGGTAACTCCCTGTTTTTGTCAGTCAGTCCACACATCATTTCATGTATTTATTTTTTGTTAAAAATGCTAAAAAAATCATAATACGCGCCCTAGGTATCTCTAACAATCTGCCAAAAATTCGGAAGGATTTGAATTTTTTTACTGCATTAAAAGTTCAAAATGATAGGTCAGGTTTTGTTACCTGGGATACATTTTGAAAATTCATCTCCGACTTGTAAAATCAAGATCTCTCTCATATGAGATCCGATTTTCAATCCAAAAAATGTTATGAACTTTAAATGATGTCTAGGTTTTAATATGAGTTTCTAAATTTTTTTTGAATTATTTTGTTGTCTTAAAAAAATCCGAGAGTTTGGGACACGTGTTAGAGCTTGATTTGAACCTTTGAAACTTAGGATCGACTTAAGTCGATAGGTTATCTTTGGGTATTGCTCCAAATCCAAATCTGTAAAAAGTGAATGTCATGTTCAGGATGTCTTATATTTACATCTGAAAGATTATGATTTTTAGAACAGTTTTAATATCTGTTTCGGATTTTTTTTGTCAGTCTTCTGTTTTGTGATATTTATCTGCTCTGTTGATTTAGGCATGAAAAGTCATATTTTTATCTTTGTTCATGTTGATCAAATGCCACAATCATAAAAATAAAAGTTGCTCCTGTGTGTATCTTTAGTTTCTAAGTTAAATATCAGAAATTTCTATAGTAGTATGCTATTTTTACGCAATTTTACATCGGATCAGGTTGATTTTGCCTCCGCCAGAATCAAATTCTCGTTACCGAACTCACCGTAGTTAAAATCCCAAGAACGTAAAATACAAAATTGCTTATTTTCATGTCATTTAGTAGTCTACAAAATCTCAGATGTTTCTATGGTGGCATTCTTGTATTACTGCATTAAGTGTTACATTTGGTTCGGGTCCGCAGGCGAAATTCGTCCATTTTAGGATTTTCTATAAATTTTTGCATCTAAATCATGTCATTCTGTGTGTTTTAGCATTCTAAGCTGTTTATAAGGGTAGAGGGGTGCCTCATACCGAATTTGGTGTGATTTGGAATTCTTTTGATGCTCGGTCTAGCCGTATCATCAAAATAGGGCCCCGCGGGACCCTGACCCAAGCGAAAATCAAGCAAAATTCGTTATTTTAGATGAGTTGCAAAATGCCAAATTCTGATTTTATAGTCCTAAGGTGTTTATAAGCATGTAATCATGCCTCATACTGCATTGCATCATCATTTGGTTCAATTCAAATTTCAAAATCTCAATTTTACCAAAATTTCCTTCAAAAACCCTGATTTTAAAGGTGTAACTTTAATATTAGGGGTATTTTGGTTGTTTTGACCACAATTTAGAATTTCAAACTATTTTTTACTGGATTTTCTTGCATTTACATTATTTCAAATATCAACAATGCTTGAGAATGGGATTTATATCCAACTAAGTCCAATAATTTTAGAATATTATTGGAAATCTTGGAAAAACCGACATATTTGAACTAACCCCTTTTCAAGTTTGGCAGGGACATTCAAAAGAAGGAGCTAAAGTCTGCAATTCCTTTTTATTTCATTTAATTAGTGATGTAATAATGTAAATTTTGGAATAAGAGGTTTAATTTTCTGCTTAGACTAGGATGCATATCATATAGTTTGAATTCATGCAATATCCTGTTTATGTGATTCATGCATTTTATTTCAAAAGCACTATGGATGTACACGAATGGCACATGCACCAACTCTTAGAGAGTTGATGAACTCGGTGGAGTCCATATTTACGGCCCTAGTCGGAATATGGACGAGACCCAGATCCATCATCTTTCTACCAGTCACACTGAGCCTACACTCATAGGTTGTCTTCAAAATTTGCTCATCATATTTCCAATTTTGCAAAATATTGTGAATTGACTCAATTAAACTCTGAACATGTTCATGGCCACAGTCAGAATATGTAAAGAATTTACTTTGGCTTAATACACATTTTTCTAACAAATTTCTCAAAAGATATTTTCAAAAGTGCATACAAATCATCTGCATCATGGCGTCATATGCTTTTCTCAAGAAATTTTCATTTCATGGAAATCGATTCCTCAAGAAACTGTGAAGATTTTCGAAGTTGGATTTCTCAAGTCAAGTTTTCCCGTGATTTTCCCTGAAATTGTTATTTTCTTAAGATTCTTTTCAAAGGGAATTTCTCATCTTTCTCAAGAATCCAAATCGATTTTTAGATATTTCAAGAACAATATTCTCAGGATTTCAATTTCCTAAGTTTGGATTTTCCTTCTCCAAAGAGTTTTCTAGTGAATTTCGATCGTTTTCCAAAGAAAATTTTCAAAGACAGAGTTTTCCTAATAAATATTTTCCTTTTCAAATGTTCATCTTTTCTCAAGAATTACTTCTATTCTCCCAGGAGTTTCAACCATTCATGATTTTCCCAAAGCTTCATAAATTATCTCGAGATTTCAAATCTTTTCATCAGAGTTTCCTGATAGTTTGATTTCCATTTTTTCCTAAGAAATGCTTTTCAACTCCAAATGTTTTCTAAGCATACAACATATTTTTCCAAATTACATTTTACAAAATCCTATAGCACATGCCTAAATTCTCTGTGCATTTAGTATAGAACACAATTTCGACAATTTAACTAAGTCAAGCACATTTTTTGGTCCTTGGTTCGATTACCCCTGTTAAAGGTGGCAGGAACGGTCGAACCTCATACCGACAAGTCGAGCCCCATCCCATGGATTTTCCCGCGATTTTCAAAACGGAGGCGAGTATCTCAAAACAATTTCCAAAATCCGGTCAAGTTTGAATCGCGAAAGCATGTTTTCCTCTTTCTCTCCCGCAAGGGAAGGGAAGACAGAAAAATTTTGCGACGATAACACAACACCGATGGCTCGAGTTTATCAAGGATTATGAATTCACGTTGTCTTACCGCCATGGTACGACAAATATCGTGGCAGATGAAAAACATAAAAAAATCATCTAAAAATGGAATTGAAAGCATTGCGGCATAAATTAAAATCAATTTTGCCTATTGGATGTGAGATTTGATCTATTGAAGATCAAATCTCAATTCTAAATGGCTAAAATAAAAATACATAAAGTAAATAGCAAATTGAATGGATCAAAAACATAAAATGCAAATTAACATGGAACTAAGATAGATTTACAATGAAACTAGAAAGAAATTCAAAGAAAATATCTAATTTACCAAAAAAAAGAAAAGAAAAAAAAAAGAAAAGAAAAAAAAAAAGAAATCAAAAATCAAAGAAAAGGGGAAGAAGGGACCTACCTTTGGGCTGAAGAGGGATCTTCTTCTCCCCATTTGGCGTCAACTTCAAGGAGGAAGGAAGGAGAGAGAGAGAGAAGAAGAGAAAGAGAAAATTCTTTTTTATTCTCTCAATTTCTCAAAATTTCAAGTTATGAAAGTAGAGACCCCAAGGAGTCTATTTATAGTGCTAAATGAGGGCACTTTAGGAATCAAAATTATAGATATTTTCTCAAGGTTGGCACCAACCCCCATGTGGGTCATTTTCTCTTTTTGTAAATGGGCATAATTGTCATTTTGTGAAAAAAACACGTGGCACCCCTTTTGCAAGTGGGTGCCCATGTGGGTCTTTTTGAAAGTTCTCAAATGGGTAAAAGGGGGATTTATTGAAATTTTGACACATGACATCACCTTGCAAGTGATGCTCATGTGGGTTTTAAAAAGGGTTTTTAAAGGTATAAAAATGATTTTGATTTTGATTTTTGAAAATACCAAGTGGCGCCTTCTGTGAAAATGCATTTTTAATTTTTGATTTTAAAAATCAATAAGAAAGTGAAATAAAATATGAGAAATAAAAAGA